>NC_063335.1:80167954-80168209 GCF_021869965.1 Rhincodon typus | reverse complement strand
TTCTGAAGAATGGTCTAGGCCCGAAACGTCAGCCTTCCTGCTCCTCTGATGCTGCTTGGCCTGCTGTGTTCATCCAGCTCTACACCTTGTTATCTCAGATTCTCCAGCATCTGCAATTCCTACTATCTCTGAAACTAATTCTAGCCTGTCTCCTTGAAAGATGGGAACCTAGGAGTGCAAGAACATAGGAATTGGGAGCAGGAGTAGACCATTTGGTCTCTCACGCCTGCTCTGCCATACAGATCATGGCTCATC
>NC_063335.1:80151213-80167454 GCF_021869965.1 Rhincodon typus | reverse complement strand
GTGGCACAGTGGTTAGCACTGCTGCCTCACAGCGCCAGGGACCCGGGTTTGATACCAGCCTCAGGCGACTGTCTGTGTGGAGTTTGCACATTCTCCCTGTGTCTGCGTGGGTTTCCTCCAGGTGCTCCGGTTTCCTCCCACAGTCCAAAGATGTGGAGGCTAGGTGGATTGGCCATGCTAAATTGCCCGTAGTGTCCAGGGATGTGTAGATTAGGTGGGTTATAGGGGGATGGGTCGAGGTGGGAGGCTCTGAGGTTTGGTGTGGACTTGTTGGGCTGAAGGGCCTGTTTCCACACTGTAGGGTTTCTATACCTATATCTATGAAAATCTTATGTCTAGGTGGATTAGCCATGGGAAATGCAGGGTTACAGGAATAGGGTGTGTGCCTGTGTGGGAAGGTCTTTGGAGGGTCGGTGTGGACTTGATGGGCTGAATGGCCAGCTTCAACAGTGTAGAGATTCTATGATTCTAAGTGCAGCATGTAATAGGGAAGAAAATGGAATGTTGGATTTTATTTCAAAGGGAATGGAGTTAAAAATAAGGGAACATTCACAATCTATACAAGGCACTAGTCAGACCACAAAGAAGTGCTTTGAACTCTTGGTTCTCCTATGTAAGGAAAGACATATTGGCATAGGAGATAGACCAGTGAAGGTTCACCAGGTTGATTTCAGATGTGGAGGGATTTTCTTATGAGGAGAAGTGCAGTATGTTAGGCCTGTGCTAATTTGAGTTTAGAAGGATGAGTGCCAACCTCATTGAAACATATAAGATTCTTAAAGCCCTTGAAAGGGCAGATGTGGAAAGGTTGCTTCTCCCGTGGGAGAGTCTAGGACCAAGGGACATAGTCTCAGAATAAGGGGTCACCCATTTAATATAGAGATAGGAGAATCTTTTTTCTGTCAGAAGCCAGCATCAACTCACAGCCTCGGGTGAAGCCAGCACGGACTGGTGGTAAGACCTAGCACTGACTGGTGACCAGCATGGACTAGTGGTAAGGCCTAGCACTGACTGGTGACCAGCATGGACTAGTGGTAAGGCCTAGTACTGACTGGTGACCAGCACGGACTTGTCTTCTTCATAGTCTTTGAACGACTGTAATTCTGAACTTTTTATTTCTTTATTCTCTTAATTTATTTCTAAGATTTTGTATCAAGATAACTTTTGTATGTAAGATGGCACAAAGGTCTGTAATGCTGGACTTATTATCTTTTTCTAAAATGTAATCCTCAGAATCTGTACCTCGGTACCTTTGTAAACTTTCCACTGTAATCATGTGACAATAAACCTAATTCTAAATTCTAATGAATTTGTGGAATTCTTTACTTTCAAGGGCTGCATCTTGAAGTATATCCAAGGCTGAATCAGACAGATTATTAACCATTAAGGGAATTAGGGGATATGGTGATAAGGCAGGAAGGTGGAGTCGAGGATTATCAGATCAGCCATGATCTCATTGAATTACAGAGCAGATTCGAATGGCCACTTCTGTTCCTCCATCATATGGTCTTATGATCGTAAAACAAAGAAGCGATCACTGAGCCTTAGCAAAGACTATGATTGCCTGAAGCCAAAATTGAAGTCTGCATTTTTTTTTGAGAATTACTGACTTCCACATGAAGTGAAAATTGAAAGCAGGCGTCTGCATTACCCAATCAATGAAGCAGCATTCACACAAATGCCCCTTGCAAGGTCTTAAAATCAAAGTTGGTAGCCGAAAACAACCCCCAAACTCCCATCTTCATAGATAAAGGAAAATAGCTGACTCCAAAGCCCATTTTGCCTGCGGTCATAGCCATTTTGTAAAGTTATTGCACAGTATATAGATTATGACAAGTTCCCAACTTTGTGTTCATGTGTGTGACTTGAAGGTTCCACCTGTGACACACCAAATTCCCATCATTCTTCATGTTACCTTTTCTATTGCTGTCCCTGAGACCCTGATGATCTTTTAGTCTCCCCCTGTTTAGGTCGAGCCCTTTTACATCACCATTAATGTGCCATCTTTACTCCCAGAGCCCATGATGTCAAACGTTCCAACTATCCTTCAAGAATATTTTAAGGTGAGAGGAGAAAGATTTAAAAAAGATATGAGGGGCAACTTTTATCGCACAGAGTGGTCCGTGTGTGGAACAAACTTCCAGACGCATTGGTGAATGCAGGTACAGTTGCAACATTTAAAAAAAACTTGGGAAAAGTACGTGAATAGGAAAGGTTGGAGGGCTATGGACCAAGTGCAGGCAGGTGGAGCTAGTTTAGTTTGAGATTATGGTCGGCATGGACTGGTTGGACCAAAATGTCTGTTTCCATGCTCTATGACTATAACACCTAGCCCCTCCCATTCACTATGAGGTCTGACTTAACCATCTCCAATTGCCTCCTATTACAGTGATCACTCTCAGTGACCCAGTACAATGAAACTTATTCCCAGACTTAATCCAACCTCATTCTCCAGCCCGTGACCAACCTCCCTTTACTGACAGTGGCCCAGACTGACTTGGCAGGACAGCCTGACCGACTGTAGCCCAGTCCTCATGGCCTAATTTCTGAACAGCATCTTGACTGACCTACATGTAATTCTTGGACTTCTTGCACTTGACCTGCAGAATTGATTGTGGCCCCGTCTCTAGATATGAACGGTGCAGATCATCAGATTTGGTGGGAACACATACCCTACTGACCATGTCCAAACTTCTGAACTGAAATCAGGAAAGCCTATAGACTGACATTAGACATACATCCTGACTGAGTGTGGCTGTAGCCCATGAGTGACCAGGCTTCCACCCTTACTTTACTAAGTACTTCTCTCCTTTTACGTTCACATATTTCCATTAATGTGAAGCATGTGCAATGTGTTTCATGTGTAGCCTGCTTCAGAATTGATATTGATGTAGCACTGTGCCACACAGCAGCATGTTCACCCTCGCTATGACCTCTACATTTACTCCAGTGCTCCCCACCACCACAAACTGCCTTCCTTTTCCTCTTCCAAGTTAAACCACAGAGGTTGGCTGCTTGTCATTCAGTGTTAAAGACCTTGTGAGCTATAAAAGCAAGCTAAGACATAGAGGCTGCGTGCCTCTAAGTAATTTCTAAAGTTAATGTGTGCTAAAAACCATCTGAGACCCATAAAATGCCTGGTTCTGCATCCGTGCAAAAAAAATCAAGATACAAGATCTGCCTGCTGTTTCTGAGCACAAAGTAACATGGCATAAGCAGGCAAATTCTAGGTGTCCCTCAGTTCCAAGATAGAGAGTTAAAGCTCTGAAATGATGTGCGCATTGTTCTGAGACCAGACATGGTGATGTGGTGAGGCTGGTGCTTTGCTAAGTTACTTGGATGTAGGGTTGACTGTGGCCATTGACCATAGAGGGACCTTGTGCAGAATAAGCGTTTTCACGTGGAGAGAAGCGAGATGATGACACAGCAGTTCTGTGAGCTGCGAGCGTCACTGATAATGCAAATAGCCACGTGCCCATCTGTTTGAACAGTCAGGTTTTTGTGCCAGTGTTTCTTAATAGAGGAGAAGAACATTGCCAGTGCGATGTTAATAGGACAAGTTGGAGTTTTATTGGGATTCAAGTACATGGAAGTAAGCAACCAGAAGATGAGATTGTGAACTCACTAGTTAAGGCTTTGAAGATTAAACTGGGCAAACTTTTATCAACATTGAGGATCCAATTTTTGTTTCTTGCCCGATTAAGTCATCTCATTTGCCATTATTCTTTCCTCTCACCAGAGAGAGGAAAATTCTGCCTGTTATTTCCATTTCTCGATTAATTCATCTGGGACTAACTTATTTACTTTAGTTCTCATCCAAATTTACAATATCTGATTGCTTTTTACTTGTCGAATCCTTACAGATAGGAGTGGAGTCGGTCACCAACAGCAGGTCCCAGACTGGCAGTCGCAATGCTTTGTAAACACTCAAACACATTTCAAATGACTTCAGCTGTTGTACGAGCAAACTGTATTACTGCTCATCATGTTGTCGTTCTTTCTTTTTAACAAATCTCCCGACATATTCACTCCCTCCTAATGCCATCGTCTTCTATCCCCCATCGCCACCCATCTCCTAATGTTTGCTGTCCTCCTCCTTCCCCATCCCTTACACACTCTGTCGAAATTCCCAGTCCTCTATCTCATCCCTCCTCTCTTATCTATCTCAACACATTTCCACATCTCCTCCATTCCTCCCATCCAGCATCTCTCCTCCCACTTCTTCTACCTCATCCTATACTACTTGTTCTCATTCCTCCCATGCTTTCCACTGCTCCTTGCTACCCATTCTCTCCTGTCCAGCCTTTTAATCCAATTATTTTCCATATTACCACTGACTACTGGGAGTTAACTGCACCACATTCACCCATAGCCACCTCCAGTTGCCTCTCAGTAGCCAGTAGCCTAGCAGGCTGTCTGGGATGGGGATTTTCTCTTGCAGTGGGGCGATAGTGGAGAGGAGGTAGATTTATAAAGATTTATGACTAAGGTTTGCAAGATTCCAAAGGCAGAGGTTGGTGTTGTGTGGAAGGAGAGGAGTCGCCGTAGAAATGAATGGTTTCAGGATTGATCTATCTGTTTCTGGATGGGCTAGGAATGCTGGATAATTTGTTTCTTAATAAGCAAAGAGTGAAAGATTATCTGGCATAGGCAGGAATGTAGAATGATCTTATTTAATGGAGCAGCAGGCTCAAGAGGATGAGTGGTCTGCTCCTGCACCTAATTCATATGTTCATATGAACTTTCTATACTATTGCTCATTATAAGCTAGCTTTGCTATCAGCTCCCTCTTTCAGACAGGCACTGCTTTGTCTTGTGTGGTAGAGGAAAACCACTTGCTCATCTAACACAGTGTGGAGCTGGAGGAAAACAGTAGGCCAGGCAGCATCAGAGGAGCAGGAAAGCTGACTTTTTGGGTCGGGCCCCTTTTTCAGAAATGCTCATCTAACAAGGCGTATTTTATTACATTAGCAACTAAGTAAAAGCTATATTAACTTGATTAACATTGTTACAGAGACTACAAGGAGAACCTGGATATTAGGTCTTACTCCTTTGAGACCCTGAGCTATTCTCCCATCAAACAAATATAAAATTATAGTGGGTGGTGCTTAAAGGAATCCTCTGAATTATCCTTTTCAGACACATTCCCTTTTGCAACAGCAGGTATTTTTAATTTAGTGTATAAAAGAGTAGCAATTAATGTAAAGTGCTTTGAAAAATTCAAAACTGGTGTTTGTTATGATAATGCAAATATGAACTTAAATGGTTTTAAAAGTGGAAAGGCTTTGACTTAAAATGGCTACACTGACCACCTGATCACAGATTGAAGCAAGTCCAAGAGACACATGTAGAATACATGAAACCGTTTGCATTGAAATTATCTTTTACCATAACCAAACGTTTTCCCAATTCTGTAAGTACAATTTTAATTTAACACAAACATAGTAAATCATTTACCATCATTCTTTTATGCAGCTTAGAAATACTGAGCACTATGTTGCATTGTGCTAAATTTTATGTGCTATTGCCCAGCAGCATGAGAAAAATCATATTTTAAACCACTTCAAAATTAAAAATGTAGCTCAAGTATCTCAAAGTAATGTAAAGAATAAACGAAACAGTTAAAAACATGTAGAGGCATGATTATATATACTTACAGATTTCCAACATTCAGAGTTAAATGGATTTTTTCTCTGTACATGTAATGAGTGGTTCCTACACTAAAAGCCATGTAACAGCCACTTTTCAGGCAATCTTTCATTTGCAAGTGAGAACACCTCTACATTCATCCACACTGTCAGAATCTCTTCAAAAATTAAAAACAACTTGCTGAAAACGCTTATCATATTTCATTCTCATAGAAATTTGGATTTTAGCTATATGATTTTGATCTTTTTATTTCTAAATGATTTGTGATCTCTCGAGCATCTATCTCAGATTTGTTTGCAGATTCCTTGTGTGTTGCGAAAAACCTATATTTAATCTCATGTACTCCTGCATAATCTTTTTGTGGTACATTGTCAGTCTTGTCTCTTTGAGAATCTTAGCTTGTTATGCTTTTTACTACTCCTTTTAGCAAGCTAACAGCTAGAAACCAATCTTCTAGCTCAAATGACCATTCTCATATGCAGTATCACTTTCTACAGCTTCTCTCTCACCATTATTTGAGGATACAGTTCACTGCATTGAGGGTGCAGCTTCTGACATTTAGGAGATGGCCCTTCTCCAGGTCTGAGGAAGGGTCACCAGACCCGAAACGTTAACTCTGTTTTTTCCTTCACAGATGTTGCCAGACCTGCTGGGCTTTTCCAGCAACTTTGTTTTTGTTCCTGATTTACAGCATCCACAGTTCTTTCGGTTTTTATCCTTCTCCAGGTACTCTATTGTGGCTACCAGACAAATTCTTGCCTAACATGTTATGTAGTCATGTATTAGTGCTTTAGGTCCCTGCCTACAAACAACTTTATGAAGAATCATTCATTAATTTTCACAACTCCCGCTGCAAGTTAGGGTACGGTTTGTGCACTTGAAATTATGTTAACAGAATAAAGGGATACATGATCCACCACAGAGATCTTTCATTTAACCAATAACACACAAGTTAATTTGAGACTCAGGGCAATCACCTGAAGTCTGATCTGGAATAAAGGAACTAGATATTAATAAGTCATTACATTCATTGTATTCACATTTCCCTCTGAATCTTCATTTGCACTTATCATAGATCATAGAATCCTTACAGTGTGGAAACAGGCCCTTCGGCCCAACAAGTCCACACCAACCCTTGGAGCATCCCACCCAGAGCCATCCCCTATAACCCACCTAAATCTACGCATCCCTGAACTCTACAGGCAATTTAGCATGGCCAATCCACCTAACCTGCACATCTTTGGACTGTGGGAGGAAACCACAGCACCCAGAGGAAACCCACACAGACACAGGGAGAATGTGCAAACTCCACACGGTCGCCCGAGGGTTGAATCGAACCCGAGTCCCTGGTGCTGTGAGGCAGCAGTGCTAACAACTAAGCCACCATGCCGCCCTTTCAAAGGCTTATGAACAGAGTTGTGACAGGATTGGCTAATTGTGCCATCTATATAGATGACTTAGTGATCTTTAGCTGCTCGTGGGCAGATCACATGGTGAATTTGGCCAAGCTCTTTGAGAGACTGCAGAAGGCAGAGTTGGTCATAAATTTGGAAAAAACAGAATTCACGAAGGCAGGAGTGATGTTCTTAGGACACAACATCGGACACAGATGGATGACACCGAGGAACGTGAAGACGAAAACCATTGAAGAATTTCCAAGACCATCCTCGAAGAAAGAGGTGCTACGAATTTTGGAACTGAGTGGATTCTGCAGGAAATTTGTACCAAACTTTAGTAGCGTGGTGGCACTGTTGACGGATTTGTTAAAGAAGAGCATGAAATTTTGGTGGACAGAACATTGCCAAGAGGTATTTGAGAATTTAGAAGCAGTGTTTAGCCATTCCAAATTCTCATTATTTGATTCCTTGAGCCATATCTGTCCTTGTTTAAAAGCTACCTTAGCCTGACAAATAAATAGATGTTTGTTTAATTTTGTTTTACATATCAGTTTCTCATCTTGCAGTTTAATGTGGCTTTTTTATTCATTCACAGGATGTGGGCATCACTGGCAAAAGTCAGCATTTGTTACCCATTCCTGACTGCCCTTGAGAAGGTGTTGGTGAGCTGTCTTCTTGAACTGCTGAAGTCCTTGAAGATTAGCTACATGCACAATGCTATTAGGAAGTGAGTTCCAGGAATTTGACCCAGCAACAGAAAAGGAATGGTGATAGGGTTCCGTATCAGGATGGTGCATGGTTTGCAGGGAAGACTGTTTATGATAGTGCTCTCATATATCTGCTACCTTTCTCCTTCCAGAGGTAAAAGTTGGCTTTGGAAGATGCTGTTGAAGGAGCCTTGTTGAGTTGCTGCAGTGCATCTTTGAGATGGTATACACTGGGCTACATTAGCCTCACTCCAATGCTTATTTTCTGTAATGCAACTTCTACCTTCTTAGGTACTTCAGGCATGCTGTGAGTTAATTTTAAAACAAATCAGCCTCTGCTGCTGCTTTTAATGAATCGAACTTAAGTTTTATAATATTCAGTCACAGTCACAAAGATGAATGTTATGTGTGTTATGTACCCTGCAGAAAGTCATTATTTGCTGCTTTTCATTGCAAAGATTTATAATTAAAATATTTCAGGAAACTCCTTACACATCAGTTGGAACTCACAGCTATAATTAGTGAAGCAATCCATGTAGAATTTTTGGACCAAAAGGTTGTCATGCATTCCTGTAACAACAATAACTGAAAGCCCAAATGAAAAATAAGAATACCAAAACAATGCAATTGTGCATTGGCTTTAATGTGCAAAACATTGCAATAACCTTCACATAAGGGACGTGGCAAATAAATAAAGAGAGCCAAAAGAAACATATCTTTGCTGTTTGAATTTAAGTTTAACTCTTGGAAAATATCTGGAAAATGTAGAAGCAGAGAAAATACGTTTCTCTGCTTTAACACGACAATTGAGATATAGATTTTTATAAGCTTAGTCAGATTTTCACATGCATATTATGCGGTATTTCTCCAGTCAGTCAAAGTACAATGGGGTAGTTTTGTTTGCTTTTTAGTATATGGTGATCTATTCATTATTTTATGCCTGCTATTCAACTGGATTATAAAAAAACTTCTTTATTATTTCTTAAAACAAAAGCAAAATGCTGTGGATGCTGGAAATTGGAAATAAACGAAGAAAGACCTTATTGATTAGTTGAAAAGATACAGTGCGGGGGGACAGTGGATGAGTGGAAAGGTAATTCCTGCTCCTATTTCTTATATTCATATTGTATCTTCTGTTGCATAATATAACATTAGTTCTGTTCACTCCACCATCTTTAATGGGAGAATGTAGGTCAGTTCATTACAGATAAAACGGCATTGAACTTGGAAATTCCATATGATTTAAATCAGTTCTTTCTGCAGCAGCCCTTTTTACTTTTTACCCTGGCAAAGGCAGTGATGAGCTGTCTTCTTGAACTGCTGCAGTTCTTGAGGTGTAATGACATCCATATTAGGAAGGGAGTTCCAGAGTAATGGAAAAAAAACTGTGATATTATTCCAAGCCAGGTCGGTGTGTGGCTAGGAGAGGGACTTGGTGCAGTGATGTTCCCATGTATTTCCCATTGACATTGTAGCTGTCGGAGGGTATGAATTTCAAAAGTACAGACAAAGGTGCCTTGGTGGTCCTGCACTCAACACGGCAAGTTTGGAGTATTCCATCATTCTCCTTCCTTATGCCTTGTAGATGATGAGCAGGCTTTGGGGAAATGGGAGGTGAATTAGTGACCACAGAATTCCTAGCCTCTGACCTGCTCTTCTAGCTACAATATTTATATGGCTGGTCCAGCTAAGTTCTTGGGATTTACAATAACCCTCAGGATGTTGATAGTGGGCTATTCAGTGATGGCAACCCCTTTGAACCAAAAAGGGTGATAGCTTGATTTTGTCTTGTTGGAGGCGGTCATTGCCTGGCATTTGAGAGGCATGACAGTTACTTGCCACTTATTGGCCAGAGGAGAGGTGTGATGATATTACGGTTTTGAAAGGTTTGTTTTTAATCTTGGTATTTTTTATGAAGAGAGGTTGAGACAAGGGTCTGTTCCAAGCCAATAAACAGCTTGTGAGGTCTTGCGTTTTTTTGTTTAAAGGAGTTGGAAAAATAGAGCAGCATGAATGGATGGAGTCAGGCTCCCACAGAAACAGATGGTTTCCTGATGTTGACTGGTATGGACAAAGGAGGATATTCGCCATGGAGCATGCAGGGATGTTGTAATGAAGAAGTAGTTGCTGTTGGTGAGCTGTAGCTGACAAGAATAATGGGGGTAGAAAAACTCAAACTATTTTCATCTGGAGCAACAGAGGCTGAGGAGACTTGATAGAAGTCTATAAAATTATCACATGCATACATTACGTTGATGGTCAGAACCTTTTTCCCAGGGTTGAAGTGTATAATACTAGGGAGCATAAATTTAAGGTGAGAGGGGAAAGTTCAAAGGTGATGTGAGGGACAAGTTTTTTACACAGAGAGTGGTGGATATCTGGAATGTGCTGTTAGGGGTGATGGTGGAGGCAGATGCAATAGAAGCATCTAAGGGACTTTTAGATAAACACATGAATATGCAAAGAATGGAGGGATAAGAGCCAAGGCCAGGCAGAAGAGATTAGTTTCATTTGGCATCATGTTTGGCCGATGGGCCTGTTCCAGTGCTGTAATGTTCTAAGTGCTAGGTACTTGTTCTGATTTGCATGTCAGGAACATTCACCATCTGTTATCTTGGGGAAGGAGAGGAGAATTGGAAGTGGTGTATAAATAAAGTCAGTTGTATTTTAATGAGATGCAAATACGCAGAATTAATGTAGTGTTCATTCAGTGGTAAGATTCTGATGTCACCATTTAGGGCTTGAGAGGAATTCAGCAAAGTTTTTCTCAAAGTCAAAAATCTGATTTTTTCTCATTGTCAGCGTATGTTCCTATATTTCTCACTTTTACTAATGGGTGGGAAGAATTCTGTCTTTGGTTAAATTTGTTCATTCTGTAATATGATTAAAATCTCACAATTTTATTTTCACTCTTAGTGTACAATGTTTCAATTAAAGATTGCAATAACTACATTAGTGATTTTGATGTATGGTGTTATGAAGACTGAATGAAGTTCTTGTTTGGATAATGGCTGAATGTCAAATTATTTCCTAATGGGGAGTATGCAGCCTTGAGTGCTCTTGTGATACAGTGAAGATGGAGGTGGGAAACAGAGACTCGTCCTTAATGGAAAGCTGTGTTGATGAGACAGATGCACTACATTCTGTTTCGAAGTTGTGGTCAGTGTGCTATGTCATGAATATTTGTAAACTGCAATCAGTGAAGGCCATAATAAGATGTCTCTTCCACATCAGGTTTCAATGCAGGTCATGTCTGGGAGTTTCTTGTGGCAAATGCATGGGCAAAGGACACTGCTTAATCCTTGGGTTCTTTGACCAGACAACTGAAGGATGCAATGAGGCTGTGTGATAGAAGATGAAGTTCTGTGACAGTCACAGAATTGTACCAAGTCAAAAAACGAGGACATTTCTTCAAAAGGAAGAACACATTCAGCATTCTAAAACACTGTAGCTTTGTCCAAAGGGACACAGGAGGGACCTCTTTATGAACATCTTTCAATGAATCTGAGTTGTATGAAGCCATCTTTCATCGACTGTAAATAATTGGATGCTGCAGTGCCAGCATCTCCCATGTAACCTCATTTTCAAATGCAGCTTCCCGTTTTGCTTTTTTACACTTATTTTTCCTGTTCTTTAATAAAAGTTAAACTTACAAACTGACAGAAGACTTCACAAGGTTTGATGCTCCCTCAATCAAAACAAAGTTTCAAGCTGGTGTGTATGTTATGGAAGGAATAACCATCCTTCAGATAGGATTAAGACATCAAGTGGCAGAAGAATGGTTAGCTCTGTACCCTTGTTCTTCTAGTTACCAGTAAAATGATAGTTGCTCAAACAGTTGATATAAGTGACCATATATTTACAAATGTGATAATATATTTGTAATGAAGTTTCACCCATGCCACCTATGTGCTCTCTCAAGTTTTCCTTTTCCTTTCTCTCCCAGTAGATCTAGGTACCTCTGGGGTTCCGCAGCTTGGGTGAAGCGCGCCTGCCCTACAATGGAACCTCTTGGCCTAGAAGTCTTCGACAGGTGACCCTGGGGGCCCAGACTTTCTTAGAGTGTCCCACCTAGAAATAGGTTAACACTTGTAAGCTTCAACTCTCCAAAGAGTTGGGAATTTCAGGCAGGGTGGAGTTGAGCCACATCTGGCTTGTCCTAAGAGGAGATTTCTGGGGCGGTCTGTAAGTGGCTCTTCCTCTGACTGGGAACCTACTGATATGACCCTGTCTCCTTGTGAGGAAGGGTCACCTGGAGAGAGCTCAAAAGTCTCTTGTCATTGATGCTGAGCACCAATGTCTAGAGTGATGGACTTCAGGTCTGTGCACGAATCCAGTAAACCCTGAGGGTGCTGCACCTTGGCTCTCCATAGCTGCTACCAACCTGTTCATGGGAGGTAACCAGAGGGATGAATGCTGGAGGCAGCATAATACAGGTAGCTTTGATGGACTCCTGCAACTTTTGATTCAGCTTCCCGAGTGATCGAAAATCTCTCTGCTGCTACTGTCTCTGCATTTTCCAACATAATGAGTCTTCTCCTAACCTGGGCAGAGCTGGTGTTTGGTCTCTAACAATCCACTGAATGCCAGTGACCTAAGATGTTTCTTCCTTTTCTAGCTGTGGAGATGTGCCAGTGACGTGCTCACTAAAATGTACTCTTCACTCTAAATCAGACTATGTACTACTCACTGAGGAGTCAGTATCTGAGCTGGTGTGTGGTGCAGGGTACTGCCTTGCTTCATCTATGGGATTTGCAGCTTCTTCCTTAGAGGTGGAGGAGGTGAAGATGATGCACTGAGAGCTTTCTCTCCTTTGGGCTGTATGAACTCCACTGGGCCCTGCAGAAGACAAGAGAGAGAATGATTTGTGAAATAGGGGCTAGAAGCTAGGGCAGTTATGGTGATAATAAGAAGGCACCATAGCACTTGAAGAAGGGTCTTACTTGGTGGCTGGGGCACAGAGGTCTTGGCATGACCACATAAATGGTCATGGCCCCCGCCTACTAAGGCAAGGATTCTCTCCTCAGTGGCAGTGAGGAATAGAATGCTGGGCACTCCATCCATCTTGCATTTCCCAACTATTGTGAGCTGTTTTCTGTGTGGATGAGACAACAGGAGGGATTGAGATGAAAATGATTGATACAGCTGGACCAAGTAGGTGAAAAGTTTTCCAAGTGAGTGAGTAGCGAGGGAATGCAGGGTAGTCTTTCAACTAAGTGTGGAACACAACGAATGAGAGAAGATGCTGTATGCAATAGTGAGAAATGTAGCCCATGGGTCTTGGTGGGAGGGAGTGCAGTAGCAGATCTAGAGTGTGTTCATGGAGGAAATGGTGGTACTTATTCTGGAGGAGTACAGAAGGTCATTAACCTTCTTCCTGCGCTGTTGGGCATTCCTCCGATCTGTGCATGTGGCATTGACATTGTGTTAACATTGAACCAAGCTGGTGTCATGGTATCTTCTTGGTGTCCTTGAGGAAAGATAATAGCCCTCTTTGTCACCATTCCTTCCATTGGGGTGTCCAGGCCCCTGACAGCAAATTGAAATGCCAGTTGGCCTTTGTTGGCCATCCCTGGGCAAAGTCTTCCTACACTGCAAATGTGAATGGCATTTCCTGACTTGCGGACAATGACCTGGTGCACATAAACTGGGGTTCAAATCTGGTGCCAGCTTTAGAAATCCTGGAAGATTCCAGCAGCGGTGAGTACTGTCTCTGCAGGCGAGCACGAGATAGCATGAGACTTCTGCTCTTGATGCAGAAGTGAGCAATGGAGAATTGCCTGGAATAACTCTCTGGATCTCATGGACAGAAATCCTCCACAAAACTCCCCAAAATTGAGACTCAGCCAATTTTGGTTAAATTCAAACTGTCGTTTCTGGTAGTGTGTCTGTTTTTTTTAACTCTGCATGTGGAGTGTAACTTCAAGCATTATGGGATTGGAAGACATTTTGTGTTGGCCTATCATGTGATATTTTAGTGTTTGTATATCTTAGAAAATTGATGAATTCTGATCATTTTCTTGAGCTAGGTTGACTTTCTGTTCCCATCATTCACCTGTTCTGTTTTTGGTTTTAGCAACTATCATTTTCTGGATAGTTATTTCTGTTGTGAGATCCCTTTTTGTTTGCAACATATGTGAAAGTTATACATAAGAAATTTTAATGACTATTCCGTCTTGAATTACTTCTGGTTGTAAATCACCATAATCACAAAACTGTGACGATGTATAAAGATCATTAACAAAGTTATTCTCCTGGAAGCTGTAACCATCTACTAAATCTTTCTCTCACCATTATATGATTGGTACTTGATATAAAATAATTGTCAAATGCCCTTATCTTTTAATAGGCATCCATTTATTCTCTTATATTCTGCCATTTTGTAACATGTTCTGTGACTGGACATATAGAATAAAAAAAATGTTCGCTTGTTCTTCTCTGGAATTGTTGGATAGTCCTGAAGCAATTTTGTATCCTACAAATTGTCTTTCCATACAATCCAGTTTAATTCCCTGTCCGAATTATCTGTGATTTTCAATCTGCTTGAAAAGTGAAATAACTTCACAGAATCCAGTATCCCGTCACCAATTCACCCTTTATTTACACATGCACAGTACTTGACACTGGTCTGGCTTACTCAGAGCCAGGTCTCAGGAGGAACAGAACCTCTGACATTCCTGTTTATATCTGTCAGCCAGGGCTCCCTGGTTGGACCAGATTAACAGCCCCAATCAGGAAACTCATATTCTTTGTGGTCCACCTGGCTGACCTCATTACAATCATTACAAAGATGTTATATCATTCTCTGTTGTCACTATATTGTACTATTATTACTTACTATTTAAATTACTTACATTAAAGCATTTAAGATTTATTTTTAATTCTTTGCACATAAGGCTAGTTTTGCTAGTCAGTGTTTTGAATTGTATAATCCCTTCAGTTGCATTAACTGTTCTCTTCAGCAGGTTTTTTAAATATTGTAATTATTTTTCTAATGAAGACAAGTTGCTAATAATGCTTTGTCATGACCAAACTTTGTTGTTTTAATGAAGATTTTAACTTCTTATTTTCCCTTCCAGAAATGCTCTTTAATTTCTGTTAACCTAAATCTTAAAAAAACCTTCTAAATATTTCAGAATTTTTTCAAGCATTTATTGATCATCAAAGTGCCTCAAAATTGAGCAATTCTGTATTTTCCTTTTTTAGACGATGGAGGTAAAGACTATAAATTAGCTGTTCTACTCTTCTTCAGGAGTTTCATGTCATTTTTTACAATATGAATAATTTGTATCTTTTCAGCTGCTTCTCCATGAGATTCATATCTTTTTAAACTGAAAAAGTGCTATGACACTCTCCGTGCCTTTAAGATTTTTTTTGTTTCAACAAAAAATTGCTTTTGCTTTAAAATAATGACTTTTCCTAGACTTTTTTTGCCTTTACTCCACTTGACTTGTAGAGCTGGTTTAAATATTTTCTTAATGGGTCCTTAATCCACAGATCTTTTTCCAGCATTTTCTGAAAATTGTAAATGATTTTAGCAATGCTCGTATACTAAATGTTAGAATTTAAACCTTGTTTTAGCTTTTCTGTTTTGAAATGTTTCTTTGCCAGAAGATTTTTTGCTCTTCCTCTAAGGGAATTACTGTTCATATGTCCAACATCAGCCACTTTATTAAGGGTTTATGATTTGGAATTTTACCCTTGTATTTTGGTGATTCTCTTTATGGTCTTTGCAGTATAATGTCATGAAGTTAGTAATTTGGCAGACTAGCACCAAGATGTTTACACCTACTTGAATATAACTACCTTACAGCTTAGTATTTAGATGTACAGCTGACAAGAGTGATATTGTGTTTTGACACCAAGTCTGCAGTAGACTCAGTTACAGAGCAGGATTGCTGACCCAGCTAACATTAGCTGATGGTGTTGGAGCAGCTGGCCTTAGTGCTCCCATTTTGGAAAGGAGAAAATCAGCTATTTCCAACTGTTTACCAGCTCTGGAACTTGTATGCGTGTAGATGTCCAATACAGTCAGACCTTTGGTGCCTCCAAAGCAAATTAGTTTACTTAATTTCATTGTAATGTCATTAACATTTTAAAAAAGATTATGTTTTGCAATGTCCCATTAACTTATGTTGAAATGGAACGTTCTGGAAAAGGGGATAGTGAAGTCATGTTAAATGTCTCAGCTTGGAGACATCCCCATATGATTGATGGGAAGAAAAACTCAAATTAAGATGGAGGGGGGCATTTTAATATACTTACATAGGTTCTCACAAAAAAAAAGTGGCAGCTGCTTTATTGAGACACAGAGAGACAAAGAAATGTCTACAATGGAGAATCAGAGGGAACTATTTTTTGCATTTCAAACAAAGCAGCATGCTTTTTTGTGAGACAACAAGGTGCAGGGCTGGATGAACACAGCAGGCCAAGCAGCATCATAGGAGCAGAGAGGCTGACGTTTCGGGCCTAGGCCCTTCATCAGAAC
>NC_063335.1:80124740-80150813 GCF_021869965.1 Rhincodon typus | reverse complement strand
CCTAGGCCCGAAACGTCAGCCTCTCTGCTCCTATGATGCTGCTTGGCCTGCTGTGTTCATCCAGCCCTGCACCTTGTTGTCTCGGATTCTCCAGCATCTGCAGTTCCTACTATCTCTGCTTTTTTGTGATCTTGTTTCCTATTCAGAAGAGAACAAGCGTAGCTCTCTTGAAGTTTTAGGGAATGTGGAGTTGTTGAGTTATGCGTAGCCCATGATACATGGATCTGGAAAAGTACACGGGAAGCTTTGACTTAGTTCAGTAGGAGCATGTAAGTTCTCTTCTGGGCTGGAGAGCTGGCATTTATTGTTGGACTGTTCCAGCAGTGCTTCATTTCTGGCAGAAGAGTGGCACACAGGGAAAGGGTTTCATAGAAACATATCCCAGTCACAGTAGTTAATGTGATTAGTTGTTGAATAATTAATTAATTAAACCTAAATGATTTTAGTTTGCTTGTTACTGTAAAAGTTTTAAAGAGTGAAATTCTCTCCTTCTATGCATTCCATTGGTCACTGGAAAATTAATCTCTTTTTAAAAAGTTATTTGTCTCCATGGGGATCATAAAAAAGCATCACATCTGAATAATTGAACCATATCCCAGAAAAGACACATGAGAGGAGAGGGAATGAAACTAAAAATGGAAATTGTTGGAAAAATTGTATTGTAACCCATGAGTGAATGCTGCAAAAAAACAGGCAACACTTCCACTGCACTTCTAATATTGTGAAATTTTGCCTGTTATTCCAGATGAACAATGCTAAAAGAACACTGAAGTGGTTAAGAGGTGGACCAATCATGAAGAGTTTGATATGGCTTCTGAAAATAGAGATTGGTAAATTGGATTTAAAGAGAAAGTTCCAAAGTTCAGGACTATGATCGTGGCATATTGTATAGGTGTACCAAGAGGCTGATCCAGTGAGAAGCATAATATGACTCTGCAGTTGCATTTCAAAATATCTCGAGACTTTTTATTCACTCATGGGATATGGGCAATGCTGGCTGGGCTAACATTTATTGTGCATCCCTAGTTGCCCTTGAGAAAGTGATGGTGAGCTGCTTTCTTGAACCAATGCAGTCCATTTGCTGCAGATGGACCCACAATACAATTAAGGTCAGAATTCCAGGATTTTGATCCAGTGAAGAAATGGTGATATAATTCCAAGTCAGGATGGTGAGTGGCTTAGAGGGGAACTTACAGGTTTTGTATTCCCATGTATCTGCTGCCATCATCTTTCTAGATGGAAGTGGTTGTGGGTTTGGTAGGTGCTGTCTGAAGAGCCTTGGTGATCATCCCTCACTTTGATTCCTCACAGGCAATAGAGTTTATAAGGTGAGATGCCTGAAAAACTGACCTCAATATTAACATTGATATTCAGGTGAGGGACTGGCGATGATTAAATTGTTGGGAACTGCAGATCTGCTACTTTGATGATAGCACGTTTTGTAGAGTGTCAATGTACCGCTGTGGAGAGGCAGCACCTTTTACAGAATTGGAATCACAGGAGTGTTTATAATTCAGTGCTATGATTCAGGGCTATGATGCTTGCACCAGCTCATTAAATGAGCATCATTAACTGGACCCTTCCTCTGCTTTATATTTATATATTCCACATTATATATTTCCAAATAATCATCCAATGTCCTCTTGAATGCCTCAATTCAAACTAACTCCAATACACTTTGAGGCAGTACATTCCATACTCTAACTACTCACTGAGTGAAACAGGTCTTTCATCACTTTACCCTTGCTTCCTTTGCAGATCATTTTTAATCCATGCCCTTTTGTTACTGAATGGGAACAGTTTCTCTCCATCTACTCTATCCAGCCCGCTTATGATTTTGAAAACTTCCATCTGATCCTATCTCAGTCTTCTTCTCTCTGAGGAGAACAGTCTCAACTTCTTCAATCTATCCTCATAACAGAAGTTCCTCATCCCTGGAAGCATTCTTGTAAATCTCCAAGTTCGTCCTTTTTTAATAAGACAAGCTTCCTCAGAGCAATCGGGACCAGGAAATTTAATGGCTGCCATGTTTCTGAGCACAAAGAAATTAGAATGTAAGAGGAAGGTGGTACCAGACAGTTCAAGAAGTTAACTGCCTTTTGCCACACAAATTTTGGGCCTAGTTTGGGCCTTCCTCTGCTCAGTGTAGCCTCTCTGCACCTGCTGTTGTGATTGTCTCCCCTGCCTATTCTCAATCTTTTCCTCCCTCCCTCTTACAGTGGTCTTTTGTCCCCTGACTTCCAAGCCTTTTCTAACTCCCATCCTACTCCTGTTTCCTGAACACTAACTTCTGTCTCCCCAGCCATAGCTTCTACCATTGGTTTTTCTGTCTTACAGCTGACCAGGCTGTCAATTTGGTTTGTATCGGGCAAAAAATGGAGGAAGAAAGTATAAATATATTTATCCAAACCCCTGTGTCTCTGATCTTTGCTGGTTTTCATCCACGTTGCCCTCCCCCACTCCCATAACTACTGGGGCCACATCTCATTCGAAGCTTTTCACGAATGTAGAAGGGTGATGACAGTGTTTTAGAAAATGCTAAAATCCCTTATAAAGTCTTAAATACAATAATAAATGTCAATTTACTAAAATGTACTTGGGGAACAACACACTGAAAGTTAGATAACCATTTTATCTCTTTCCTTTCCAAGGGGCTGACTTATACTGGAGTAAATGTTCCAGAGAAATGGAAGCTTTCTGGTTCTCTGCCAGCTGGCCATTCTGCTTGCATGTACAAACACCATGCATCATCACATTATTCATCCATATTGAGATTCACAAGTTCTGAAGAACAATCTTTGGACTCAAAACATTAACTGTTTCTCTCTGCACAGATCTGTTGAATTTTTTCTGCATTCTCTATGTTTTATTTGGTCTTCACAACCTTCACTGAGATTCACATGTTCATAACGTGTGAATCAGAACTGGCTTGCATTATCATTTCTATTTCCTTTGAGAGTGGAAGGCAACGGCAAACACTGCCAAGGGAAAAGCATAGTGTGAAGCATCAGCAGATCATGAGTTAAGGATCTGCCTTTGGGCAGAACATACGTGACATAATATACCAATAATACTATGACCAGTTACAGTATCACATTTGTAGAATGACAAATACTACAACAAACCATAGTTTATTTCAGAACGTTATCTAATATTTATGCCATTTGTGAGCAGTCTCTCTTCAATTTTACTTTACCTCCTTATTTTACCTCCTTATTACCTCAGAATTCTCTGACTAATAGGGAAGACAATAATTCCAACTTTGGACTTCCCAGACTTTTCTTGACCACATGATATAAAAGAATGCATTAGAAACTCATTTTATCACATATTATGATCATTCTCTTCTTTCTCTTTACTCATGGCTATGCTTACTCCTTCCAATTGTGAGTTGAACTTGGTAATCTGTGTGGTCAGTTATGAAACTTATATCTGGTTGTCTAAATGTCAGTGCAATTGTACGTAGTTCACAATCAGTTTATAATTTCCATAACTTTTAATTCAGTTGGAACTTATATTTAGCTTTCAATGGATATCTTGTTCCTCCCAATTTGTACCTGTAAGCGTTTAATGATTTTGGCCAGGACTAAAGGTCATTCAGATGACCTAGAAAAGAACAAATAAGTGCCTTCTATATCCTGTACTTTTGATTGTGGACTGAAATGAAAAAAAAAGGATTGTTTTAAAAAGGAATGATTGTGGAAAAAATTGCTGCACTTCTAAAAACAAGATATTGAAACTCATTGTGTGTGGTGTTTACACTGTTGCTAAGATTTGGCCAGCAACAAGTAGATGATTAAGTTGTCAAATTGCGACGAGCTGTGAATGCCGAGGGTTATCAGTTAACAACAACTGTCATTTTGGTTCTAGAGTAGCTGAACAGCTTGTGGATAAGAATGAGACCGTGAGAAAGCTTTGGATCTCTGGAAGGGCAGTTTGTATGTCAGTCTCTTTGCAGTAAAAAAGACCTAAAGACTGGAGAAAATCAGTTACTTCATCTCAGAGACAGCAAGAACTGCAGATGCTGGAGTCAGACACAACACAGTGTGGAGCTGGAGGAATACAGCAGGCCAGGCAGCATCAGAAGAACAGGAAAGTTGACGTTTTGGGTTGAGACCCTTCTTCAGAAATGTGGAGGGGGAAGGGAGCTGGGAAATAAATAGAGAGAGGAAGGGTGGGGCTGGGGAAGGTACGTGGGATGGTGATAGGTGAGTACAGGTAGGGAGTGGTGGGGATTGGTCAGTGAGATGAGCAGGTCAGAGAGGTGGGAGAGAAGATGGACAGGTTGTGTCAGATCAAGGAGGCGGGGATGAGAGGGAGGGTTGGACATGGGATGAGGCCGGGGATGGGGAGATTTTAAAGCTGGTGAATTCCATGTTTAGGCCATCGGGCTGTAGGCTCCTGAGGCAGACTATGAGGTGTTGCTCCTCCAGTTTGCGGGTGGTGTCATTGTGGAGCTGGAAGAGGCCCAGGATGGATATGTCACCCAGGGATTAGGAGGGGGAGTTAAAATGGTTGGTGACTGGAAGGTGTTGTCGTTTGTCTGCATACAGAGCACAGATGCTTTACGAAACAGTCTCCAACTCTCTGCTTGGTCTCACCGATGTAGTGGAAGCCACAATGACAGCATTCCCTGCAACTCTCTCATCTGCTCCACACTCCCCACTAACTCCACCATTCCTGGCACCTTTCCCTGCAACCTCCCCCCTCACCTCCATTCAAGACACAAAACAAACCTTTCATATCAGACAGGTGTTCCCCTGCACATCTGTCAACATGGCCTCCTGTACATCGGTGAGACCAAGCAGAGACTTGGAGACCATTTTGTAAAGCATCTGCACTCTGAACGCAACAAACAACTACTCCTCCCGGTCGCCAACCTTTTTAACTTCCCCCTCCCACTCCCTGGGTGACAAATCCATCCTGGGCCTCCTCCAGTGTCACAATGACACCATCCGCAAATTGGAGAAGCAGCACCTCATATTCCGCCTTGGGACCCTACAGCCCAATGGCCTAAACATGATTCACCAGTTTTAAAATCTCCCCATCCCCGGCCTCATCCCAAGTCCAACCCTCCCTCTCATCCTCGCCTCCTTGACCTGACACAACCTGTCCTCTTCTCTCCCACCTATCTGCCCCTCCCACCACATTGACCAATCCCCACCACTCCTTACCTGCATTCACCTGTCACCATCCCACCTACCTTCCCCAGACCCAGCCCTCCTCTCTCTATTTATTTCTAAGCTCCCTTCCCCCTCCCCATTTCTGAAGAAGGGTCCCTACACAAAACGTCAATGTTCCTGCTCCTCTGATGTTGCCTGGCTTGCTGTGTTCCTCCAGCTCCATACTGTGTTTCCACTTTCTGTCATCTGTTTTTGTAAGCTGTTGCCCTTAACCAGTAACTAAGAGACTTTGCCGTTAGTGTTCCAATTGCTCCGTGCCTCCTGCGAAGAAGTGAAATAGCCTGGAGAGAATAGAGATTGAAGAACAGAAAGTCCTGGAATTCCAGAAGAATCATCTCAATGACCCCTGTGGACTGGTGCTATTGAACTATGGCTCCTAGTTTATTTCCCTTCAATCTATAAAGCTAACACATTTGACTGTATGTCTATAGGCATTCAAAAGGGAGTTAGAGTTTTAACTAATGGAAACACGCATTGATTGCTCATAGTTGTTTGTAAATGACTAGAATTTACATTTTTGTAACAAACAGCAGTCCTAGTTAAGAACCTGATCAATGCCTTCTATTCAGTTGATTTTGGGGGCTTTGTGAGCTTTGATTAAGTGATTAGCTTTTGTGGTGACCCCTGAGTAATGGGGCTTGAAAATCAATGAAGTTTCCCAAGTGAGTTGTAACAGTATAGAGACAAAAGAAAAGAATCAGAATCAAAAGGATTGTTAATTGTACGTTTAAAGGAAGATGTAATAGGTATAAACATCAAAGTAATGGTATAGTATTAATTGAGTGTCAAAGAAAATTAGTGGAGAATTCATCACCTCTTTGAAATAATACAGGCTTAAAAGACAATCAGGTGCAGTAGAAGTAGGAGAAAGCAATGATAAAATAGTTGGAAGTGGGTCCCAAGAAAGTGTTCTGCAGCGCTATGTGTAACCATCGATGGAAAGAAGAGACAAAATCAGAAGGAGAAAATTAGTAATGGCTCAAAAAAAAATATGAAGAGGTAAAATACATATAGGCTGTTAAGACAAAACCGAAGTTGGCATTCAAGTAATAGGGTGAAAATGTACATTCAATGTTCCACAACAGCTGCAATGTTTATTAAGACTTTAGTTGGTTCCCAAGGAAATATAGAAAAATGCTTCTGAACATGTAATATTCCTATAATGAAGACATGGCAATCTACTATTTTCTTATGTGGATGTAAATGGTTTTTCCTGGTATGCAATTTCATCTTGCAAGAACGCATGATAGGAATTTGGGCATGGAGATCTGCAGACTTTCCCAGATTATTCACACATTACAGACAAGAACTCTCGATGATGCACTGAGATATTTGACTAATTCCCTGATTTACACTTTTGATGGTTAAAGTTTAACACTGGCACATGCCGTCACATGATGTTAGAGAAACAACCTTTAAGATAAAAGAAAGACAAAGTTAGTGCTGGATGCTTCTAATTTGGGGTTGAAAATAATGTGTATTTTTCAAAACCACAATTCTCACACTAACAAAGAGATTTTTAAATTCATTCATGGGATCTGGGCGCTGCTGGATAGGCCAGTATTTATTACCTATGCCTGATTACCCAGAGGGCAGTTAAGAGTTACGACACTAAACTCTGACTGACCTGAATCTCTGGTTACTTCACAGCAAGTTGATTTTGTGGTCTTCATCTAAAAGGGTAAAAGCTTCACTTTAACTTTGGCATAAAATACTGTGTATAATATAGTATTATGCTTCCATTACAACCCAGCTGTCATTTCCATTGGCAAGCTCTTTCATTTTTTCAGTGAGCTCTAGCTTACTGAGGTCAACAAATAGGAATTAAAGGTCAACAGCAGCTTAAGGAGGAAGGAATCAGTAACTATTTTTTGTGCAAAATAGGTGCTTGGTTTGAAAATAATACTTCTCGGGTCAGCAGAGGCTCAGCAAGACTAAAATCTCTTATACAACAAGAGGAAACAGACCATACAGCTCAGCCACTTTAGAACAACTTCACCATTGCACTATGTTAAAGTTATTGATTAACAATATTAACTCCCAGTGTGCCAGTTTGGATTCTCATATCCTTCATAGCTTTCACTCCAGGAAAAGTCCCATATAGCAAATAATTATCATATGTTCACCACAACACAATGGTTATTGGGGATGCACATGCATTAATGCTTTTCACTGCGACAACATACACTTTTTTTTTGTATTCTATCCCCCGCATTCTAATTCACTGTAGGCAGCCATGAAATATCCAACACAAGCAGCCGCAATAACCATCAAACCCTCCCCTCAACTCTCCTTGAGGAGAGAGGTCAGTGAAAGTCACAGAGAATGGAGGACTCCTTGTCAGACCCCACAGCTGGAGTACCGTGTACGGTTCTGATGCCACACTCTGGGAAGAGTGTGAACACAGAAGAGTGAGACAGCTCAGAGCAATTTACAAGAATGGTTCCAGGGATGAGGAACTTCAGTTATGAGGACTGAAGAAGTTAGGACTGGTGTCCTTGGAGAGAAGAAGACTAAGCGGAGATCTGATTGAGGTTTTCAAAATCAAGAGTAGGCTGGATTGAGTAGATAGGGCAAAACCATTCCCACTTATAAAAGGGATAAGAGCAAGAAATCATAAATTTAAAGTGATCTGCAAAAGAAACAAGGATGAAGTGAGGAAAAATGTTTTCACTCAGCAAGTAGTTAGGGTATGGAATGTACTATCTGGAAGTGAGGTGGAAGCAGTTTTAATTTATTTTAATTCATGAGGATATTGGATGATTATTTGGATAAAATTAAATGTGTATGCCTATGGGGGAAAGGCTCGAGATTGACACTAAGTAATGATGCTCATTTAATGAGCAGTTACAGGTATGACAGTCTGAATGGCCTCCTTCTGAGCATAACAATTTGGTAATTCTGTGACATGTTCTGAACTTAAATTCTTCTCCTTTTTCATATTGTTAATATCTGCTGAGATGTTTCATGGCTCAGATGTAGGGCGCAACAATTACTCAAGTGTCAACTTGGGAACATGCTTTTCTTTGTATGAAGAGGTTGCGAATCTAGTTTTGTTCCTGGGTTCTGAACACATAATCTGGACTGGCAGGTTGGTCCTGTACTGATGGAATGCTATACCACAGAGAATCAAAGGGTCTACAGCATAGGAAAGGCCCTTTAGCAAACTGATGCCAAAAATATTGATGGCAAGCGAAAACACTATGGAACCAAGCACAATGTGTGTAAGATTGGTCCTTAAGTGTAAATAAAGCTATCAGTCAGGCTGTATTCCTAAATTCGGAAACCTTCTAATGGGTTGATTAGATAGAATTATAATTACTTCTTTTTACTGATTACCTATGTATCAAATTCACAGAAGTTTGCTGTTTAACATACTCAGCATTGTTTCATTTCTCAACATGAACATTCTTAACAATTCTTCCTGTACAAATCACAATAATACAGAAACAAATTAAAGCGGTTAGTTTTTTTGATACTTACTGCTAGACCAAGAGTCAATACTCATACAATTATATAACTAATTCAACTGCAAGTGGTTAGATATCAACTGCAAACTAATAAGGATCTTGAGTGATATAAGGCCATAAGATGTTACTCAAATGACATCTTTGAATTAGTTTATTTTTAACCTTGTTTTTCAGAGGAACAATGATTGCACAAATTAAAATCCATATAAATGTGAAAAACTATAACATTGGTGCAATTGAAGAATTTTGTAGATATGTGGGTGACTGGTGATTTTCAGGCATTCATGAAAGATCAAAACCATTGCCAAAGCAGTGCATGTCTGATTGATGCTGCTTGGACACCAGTTGGTTGCAACAGTAGGAAAGCAGACTGAAAATTTGCTAAGTGTTTCATTGATTTTGTAGAAAGTTGGAATATATAAAGCAAGGAAACAACAACTGGTATTGACAGTGCACAAAATACAACAGCAGTATTAATCTATTGCCATTTGAAAGCCATCTGTATTTCACTCACAATCTGCAATGATCAATCACAGCAACACATAATGAAGCCAGATTTCAAACTGACTGAAAAATATAGAAAACCTATGGACCGGTTAGAACATAAGTCAGCAATTAGTGCAGAACTAGAATTACAACAGGTAGCAATTTGACAGAGACCAGAATCTCTTGTATTCGATGTTTCAACTATGTCAAACTTTACACCGCAGGTTGTTCAATAACTTTCCATTACTGCCATTTAGCTGTTCAGAAGCATAACCTAATAAGACCCAGGTTTGCTGAGCATGACAAACTTCAAAGTTGTAAATTCTCAATCCTGTAGGTATGTGCCCAAGCTCTTTGAGGCAACAACGTATGTGCAATGTTCCATGATTTTGTCAGCATTGGGGCATTTACGTTATGGCTTATCTTAGACAGTGTTTGTGTTGTGAGATTGTCTTAAGATTGTAACAGACAGAGACAAATTAGCCTTTGTATCGGTGAACAAGTACATTCAATTAATATACACACTACAAAAAGAGGTAGGTAGGAGAGACCATTCCTTGAACATTGCTGGTTCAGTCCTAGTTCCAAATACATTTGGATGTCAGCTGGCATCACTGAAGATGTATCCTATAATTAGCACAATGAGTTTAGCCATTATCTACACATTCACCCAAGTCATTCATTCTATCCTTTTCAATCATTATCTTAATATTTAACCAATAACATTTTGCACACTCACAATCCCTCCTGTTCAAGTACCTTAGAGTCATACAGCACGGAAACAGACTCTTTGGTCCAACTCATCCATGCTGACTAAGTTTGCCAAACTAAACTTGTCCCACTTATCTGCATTTGTTCCATATCCCTCTAAACCTTTCCTATGCACGTAACTGTGTAAATATCTTTTAAATGTTTTAACCGTACCTGCGCCTACCTGCAGTTCATTCCACATACAAACCATGCTGTGTGTGAAACAGTTGCCCCTCAGGTCCCTTTTAAGTCTTTCTTCTCTCACCTTAAAAATATGCCCCCTAGTTTTGAATTCCCTTACCTTAGGGAAAAGACCTTTGCTATTCACCTTAACCCACGTCCCTCGTGATTTTATAAGGCTCTACAACGCCACCCCTCAACATTCTGTGCTCCAATGAAAAATGTCCAGCCTCTTCTCAAAACTCAAACTTCTAGCCCTGGAAACAGCTTTGTAAATCTTTTCTGAACACTCTTCAATTTAACAATATCCTTCATTAAGCAGGACAACCAGAACTTTACATAGTGTCCAAAAGTGGCCTCTCCAATGTCCTGTACAACCTCAACATGACGTCCCAACTCCTACACTCTATGGTCTGAGCAATGAAAGCAAGCGTGCAAAATACTTTCTTAACTATCCTGCCTAATTGTGATGTAAATTACAAGGTGTTACATACCCGAACCCCTAGGTCTCTCGGTTCGACAACACTACCCAGGGCCCGACCATTAACTCTATAAGTCCTGACCTTGTTTGTTTTACCAAAATGCAATACCTCACATTTATCCAAATTAAACTTCATTGGCCACTCTTCAGCCCATTGGCCCAATCAATCAAGATCTCTTTACAATCTTAGATAACTTTCTTCACTGTTTTTGACTGTTTTTAGTACATCTTCAGGAAGGATCAGGCATCCATGGTAGGAAGGCAGAATCTTGAGAAGATTGGACATGTAAATGGTCATGACTGCTAGCACCTATGGTGTACCCACCATAACAACATGAAAATAAGGCCATCGAAGAGGGGGTCAATGAAGGGAGCAAACTGTCATCACCACGAGGAATAAAAGACAAAAGAGTAAAAGAAGGCAGCTGTAGTTTGAGTCCTTTTCATATCTGTTCTACACCCTAGTAAGGAACATCATCACCCACCTTTAGACATGGATCATCTACATCTCCTGTTCTCTGTCTCATATGAATGACTATGGAGGAATAACTGAACATGTCAGGGAAGAAGAAGACTCCATGTTGAGCCAATGTACAATACTATTAATGTGGGCATATCAGTTGCCATAAGTAGTAGGGTAATTTGTCTGCATTGAGGTGTTTGACATCTTTCTATAGTGGAGGAGTGTGGCACTGGGTTCCAAATTAAGGTTTCTTTTTGCCTGGGCAATGACCAGGAGTGGTAGAAATGCATCCTTTGGAGTGGACAGGAACAGGATTGGATCCTTAGGAAAGATTAACCGGTCAGTATGTGGCATCAAGGCTGTTGCACACCCCTGAAGCTGAGGCTGCCCTCCAAAGATGTTGAAACCCCTGAATTGTGGAGCATAGGACATTGTAAAAGATCCTTCTTTATTCAGCAGCAGATGACTGTGATCTGCCCATCTTTAATGACACTCTATCCATTGGACCACAGAGGAATTTTCTGGATCTTCCATTCCATTCTTCAAAATGTAAAGATTTCAAGGCCCCACACTGACCCTATGGAACACCAACCGTGACATCGGCCAGGCTGAAAAAGACCCATTTATTCCTATTCTCTGCGTCCTGTTAGCCAGCCAATCTTCTATCCATTCCAATACGTACACCGACACCGTAAGCTTTTATTTTTCCAAATAATCTTTGATGTGGCATCTTATCAAATGCCTTCTGGATATCTAAGTACAATATATTCACTTGTTCCCATTTATGGGTAGTCCAAGTTATTAATAAATTAATTAATACTCTAATAAATTATTTAAATATGATTTGCCTTTGACAAAAGCATATTGGATCTGCCTGACTACCTCAAACTTATACAATAGAACTTGTATACAAGGAACTACAATAGAATGAGGGAGGACTTGGCTAAAGTAGACTGGAAACAAAGATTTTATGGTGGGACAGTTGACGAGCAGTGGAGGACTTTCAAAGCAATCTTTCAAAGTGCTCAGCAAAAGTATATTCCAATGAAAAGGAAGGACTGTAAGAAAAGGGGTAATCTGCCATGGGTGTCTAAAGAAATAAGGGAGGCTATCAAATTGAAAGAGAAGGCATACAAAGTGGCCAAAAACAGCATGAAACTAGAAGATTGGGAAAACTTTAAAGGTCAACAGAAAGCCACAAAAAGAGCTATAAAGAAAAGTAAGATAGAACATGAGAAAAAACTAGCACAGAATATAAAGACAGATAGCAAAAGTTTCCACAAATATATAAAATGAAAAAGAGTGGCTAGAGTAAATGTTGGCCCTTTAGAGCCTGAGAAGGGGAATTTAGTTATGGGATATGATGAAATGGCCGAGGCATTGAACAGGTATTTTGTATCGGTCTTCACAGTGGAGGACACTAATAACATGCCAGTAATTGACAAAGAGACGAAGGTAGGTGAGGACCTGGAAACAATCATTATTACGGAAGAGGTAGTGTTGGGCAAGCTAATGGAGCTAAGGATTGATAAGTCTCCTGGCCTGATGGAATGCATCCCAGGGTACTAAAGGAGATGGCAGGAGAAATAGCAGGTGCACTGGCGGTAATTTTCCAAAATTTGCTGGACTCTGGGGCAGTCCCAGCAGATTGGAAAACAGCAAATGTGACGCCACTGTTTAAAAAGGGAAGTAGACAAAAGATGGGGAATTATAGACCGGTTAGCTTAACCTCTGTAGTGGGGAAGATGCTTGCGTCTATTGTCAAGGAAGAAATAGCAAGGCATCTTGATAGAATTTGTCCCATTGGGCAGACGCAGCATGGGTTCATGAAGGGCAGGTCATGCTTGACAAATCTTTTGGAATTTTATGAAGACATTATGAGCGAGGTGGACAATGGGGACCCAGTGGATGTGGTGTACCTAGATTTCCAAAAGGCCTTCGACAAGGTGCCGCACAAGAGGCTACTGCATAAGATAAGGATGCATGGCATTAAGGGTAAAGTATTAGCATGGATAGAGGATTGGTTGACTAACAGGAAGAAAAGAGTGGGGATAAATGAGTGCTATTCTAGCTGGCAGTCAGTGACTAGTGGTGTGCCTCAGCGATCGGTGTTGGGACCGCAATTATTTACAATTTATATAGATGATTTGGAGTTGGGGACCACGTGTAGGGTGTCAAAGTTTGCAGATGACACTAAGATGAGTGGCAGAGCAAAGTGTGCAGAGGACTGTGAAACTTTGCAGAGGAACATAGATACATTGAGTGAGTGGGCAAAGGTCTGGCAGATGGAATACGATGTAAATAAATGTGAAGTCATACATTTTGGTAGGAGTAATAGTAAAAAGGATTATTACTTGAATGGTAAAAAGTTGCAGCATGCTGCTATGCAGAGGGACCTGGGTGTCCTTGTGCATGAATCACAGAAGGTAGGTCTGCAGGTACAACAAGTAATTAGGAAGGCAAATGGAATTTTGTCCTTCATTGCTAAAGGGATTGAAATTAAAAGCAGAGAGGTTATGTTGCAGCTGTACAAGGTGCTGGTGAGGCCACACCTGGAGTACTGTGTGCAGTTTTGGTCTCCTTACTTGAGAAAGGATGTACTGGCACTGGAGGGGGTGCAAAGGAGGTTCACTAGGTTGATTCCAGAGTTGAGGGGGTTGGCTTATGAGGAGAGACTGAGTAGATTGGGATTATATTCATTGGAATTCAGAAGATTGAGGGAGGATCTTATAGAAACATATAAAATTATGAAGGGAATAGATAAGATAGAAGCAGAGAGGATGTTTCCACTGGCAGGTGAAGCTAGGACAAGAGGTTATAGCCTCAAGATTAGAGGGAGCAGATTTATGACTGAATTGAGAAGGAACTTCTTCACCCAGAGGGTTGTTAATCTTTGGAATTCCTTACCCAGTAGTTGCCGCTACTTCAGTAAACGTTTTTAAAAAAAGGGTAGATTTTTTTTGAACAATAAAGGAATTAAGGGATACGGTGAGAACGCGGGTAAGTGGATCTGAGTCCACGAAAGGATCAGCCATGATCTTATTGAATGGCAGAGCAGGCTCGAAAGGCCAGACCGGCCTACTCCTGCTCCTAGTTCTTATGTAAGTGCCCTAATACAGCATCTTTAATAATACCCTCTAATATTTTCCCTATGACAGAAATTAAGCTAACTGGCCTGTAGTTTCCTGTTTTCTACATCCACCTTCTTGAATAGAAAAGTTACATCAACTATTTTCCAAACTAGGAACCTTCCCCAAATCTAATGAGTTTTGGAAAACTAAAACCAACACATCAGGTATCTCATCAACTACTCCCAAAACCTTTGGTTGAAATCCAGCTTGTTCATATAATCCATAAAGACTTGTCAACCTGAAGTTCCAACAATTTCCAAACACTCATTTAGCTATGAAAAAAATCATCTGAGTATGAGAAGTCATCTTGTAGTTCTACAATTTTTGTCCATAAAATAAAAATCTTCATTAACATCTATCTCCTGGAATGGAATAAGTTGTTGCAATTTATCTTTGCTGTTTTTCTCATTTTTGGGACTGTTCTACAGACACCAAAACGCTGATGCAGAAGACAAATACAAAAGAACAATGCCACCCAATGCCACTTTGAATCATTATAAGGCTGAACCAGTTATCAGCTTGAAGCTTTATCCTTTGGGTGGTGGACGTAGCGGGTAGGTGTCTGTGAAATTTTAACAAAGTTGGCCATAAGTAAGCCAGCAGCAAAGTGTAACGTGAACGTGTTTTCAAACTTTTGATGTGATTGGAAATTAGAAGTAAGAAGGATTATCCTGTATGAATGTAAACAAAACTGTTTAAGCAACTGGCCTGTATGAGTAACAGGTTCAATTGTTGCAAAAAATAGAGCTGAAGCTCTTTTCAGATTCATCGACTACATTGAATTTAACTTTGGTTGCAGCTCTATGAAACCTACCAATTCTCCTTTGTAATTTGCACCTTTGTACATGGTGACTCAAAAATTATTGATATTCTGTTTATAAATAGTGGCTGTGAATGAGTTTTATATATAATTCCATGTAATCTTAAAAAACAACAGAAATGAAATAAACTTGAGCCGATGAAAAGGGCACTCAGTAAAGTGTATATCACCGCTATACTGTGCTTACTCAACATTGATACAATTATACAATTCTTCCAAGAGACTTTTCCCTGCTTTATTGATGCTTTATAAATACAAAGCTTAAAAAACAAATCTTTTTTAGTAGGAGCTTCCATCTCACTGAGGAAGCTTCAGATCGATCCAACAATGTGTTTTGAAAACATTGCTCACATTTTGACAGTTATGGCACATTACAGCATTTCAGACTGTCTACAAGATCATGAAACAATCAACAACATTCTAAATAGGATAACACACAGCACCCCAAAACAAAAGTCAATTTGCGCTTTATCCAAATGTGAATGCACGGATTCTTTAAAACATTCCAATATCTGGATCAAAATCTGCATCCTTGTTAAACATGAATCAGTTCTTCCTTGGGCCATATCTGTCTACCACGTTTTATTAAAATCTGACCATTGGGTATTGAGATGTATTGTTAGCACAGACAGACCAGCAGAGGCAGAACTATCACTGTGTCCCCCTTTCAGTGGCAGGGCAATACTATGGGTTCATTTTCTAATTTTATGATGCTCAGGAGGACCTCTGAGCCAAGGATTGTTGGAGCAACAAGATGTACCAGTAATAGAGTAGCTATATATTTTTGTAACACACCTTTGTTAGCATTTATACAAGCCTTTCATAAAGGTTAAAGGCCATGTTCACTTTTCAAGAGCTATTAGAAAATTATAATTTTGATATTTAACTACGGTAACAAAACTTTATTTGATGTGTGAAAGAATTAATATAACTGTTAAATTTTTAAGATATTGTAGGAACAGAAAATGTAGGTGTTGCCCATGTAACTTTACATACTCAATGTTTTTCCTACAGCAGTCCTTTAAGAAAACATTAAGGAAGTGCTAAGTAATAAAATAAGGGTCGGAAGATTTAACATTGTTATGTGAGATTAAATATTATGTCATATTGGTATGTTTCCTGGAGGCAATGTATATTGCAGTGGAAGAGGTCATTGGCAGTGCTGTCAAGCAACATTTGGTCAGCAATAACTTACTCACTGAAGCGCAGCAGGGACACTCAGCTCCTGACCTCATTACAGACAAAGAAGATGAACTCAAGAGGTGAAGTGAGAGTGACTGGCTTTGCCAATTTGGCAGCATTTGACTGAGTATAGCATTAAGGATCCCTAGCAAAATTGGAGTTAATGGGAATCAGGGGAAAGCTCTCCACAGTTTGGAGTCAGAAATAGCACAAAGGAACATGACTGTGGTTATCGGAGGTCAATGATCTCAGCTCCAAAACATTGATGTAAAAGTTCCTCGGGGCAGTGTCCTAATTATTTTCAGCTGCTTCATCAATAACTTTCCCTCCATTATAAGATCAAAAATTGGGATGTTTGCTGATGATTGTACAATGTTAAGCACCATTCATGATGCCTCAGATGTGGAAACAGTCTATACCCAAATGCAGCAAGATCTGGACAATGTATAGTTTTGGGCTGACAAGAGGCAAAGAACATTCAGACCACACAAGGACCCATTAATGGCCATCTCCAAAAAGCAAATATCCGATGATTGCCCACAGACATTCAATGGCATTACTGAGTTCCCACTTTCAATGGTATTAACCAGAAATTGAATTGGCCATAATATATAAATACTGTGGCTACAAGACTGGTCAGAATCGAGGAATTCTGCAGTAGGTAATTTATCTTGTTTTGCCTGTCCACCCACTACAAGAGGCATGTTGGGAGTGTGACAGAACACTCTGTACTTGCCTGGATCTGTGACACTCCAACAGCATTCATAAAACTCAACAGCATCTAGGACAAAGCAGCTGACTTGACATCCTATCCATGACTTTCAAAATTTACTTATTCCCTGCTGACGCTACCACCGAGAGGTTTCACTATAACTTCTTCCCAAAGCTTCTTCAGCTGCAGCTTCCAAGCATGCTCTCTACACCTACAACATCAAGGGCAGAAGACTGTTAGGAACACCACCACTTGCAACTTCCCCTTCAAGCCACTCATCAACCTAATTTGGAACTATTTTGTGGTTCTGTCACAGCTGCAGGCTCAAGATTCTGCAATTTCCTTTCTCACAACATCATTAGAGAGAGACAATTGGCTATTCATAGCCAGATCTTAACCACTATGCAAGCATAGGGAAGTGTGAGGAGGCTGGCCTCCATGCTGTTGGCTTTGTACTACAGCACACATCTAGCCAACTGGTCCAGATTTTGTGGTCAGCTGTACACAAATAGCACCATCTATTCATCACACTAACATTTCCCCTCTGACTTTTTATGACTTCTGTTCTGGAACTTGCCAGTCATTAGAAATCTATTTCCGTTCCTTTACTGGGGCCCAATGCGAACAGGGGCAATTGTACATCTTTTTTACCAACCTAATAGAAGAATTCTTAACAAAGCGGTTGAAAAGAGGGAGTGCCAGAATATTTAACTCAACTTAAATCAAACACATAAGCAAAACAGAGAGAGGAGAAGATGAATGGGATCAATAGAAGGAGAGAGATAAAAGGGCAGAGACAGTTATTTATTTATGGGATTTAGACAACTCTAGCAAGACCAGTATTTATTGCTCATCACAAATTGCCCTTGATAAGATGTAGGTGATCCAACACTTTGAACTGTTGTGGCTAAGGTGGTGAAAGTACTCCCAGAGTGCAGTTAGGGAGGAAATTTTAGGACTTTAATCTCACAACCATTAAAGTATTGTGGTTAAAAATGACCACTCCTTAGTGTGTGTGTGGTTCCATAGAGTCATATACGTCTATATCACAGAAAAATGTCCTTTGACCCATTGAGCCTGGGCTGGTCAAAAAACAACTGCTTAACTATTCTGATCCCATGATTTAGCACTTGGCCCACAGACCCATTGATTTGTAAGCTTTCAAGCAAGCAAAGTCTATATTCAAGCATGTGCAAGGGAGAAGGTAATTTCAGTTACCAAAAGAGCTGAAAAATGCAGTTTTCAGCACATTTTTAATTCTGAACCTCACATAGGCTCCTGTTTTCTCAACCTTCAGCCTTGGGTCTGCTGGTTTCCCTGGTGACTCAAACATATTAGCTGGAATCTCAGTTCCTTCTATCTACTTCCTCTGTATAGCAACAAATATTATATAGAATATAAATATATAGTTTTTCATTGTTACAACATAGAAAAAATTAAGCATAAACTACAGCACTTACTAAAAGACTGTCATGCATTTTAATTTTAATCCCAAAACCAGGAAAGCCCTTGTCCATTCTTCAAAAGATTGATAATATATATCCAAGTCAGGATAGTATGCGACTTAAAAGGGAATTGTAGGTGGTAAAGTTCCCATTTATTTGGGCCTGTTGTCCTTCTAAGTGCTGGAGGTCACAAGTTTCAGAAGTACTATTGAAGTATTTTGTAGATGACATACACTGCTGCTACTACATACCACTGTTGAAGTGAATGGATATTTAAGATGGTGGATTCACTGCCAATCAAGTGAGCTGGTTTGTGTTAGATAGTATCTACTTCTTGCGTGCTGTTGGGGCTGCAATCTTGCAGGCAAGTACCTCACCACTGAACTATGCTATGTAGATGGTGGACAGAGTTGGGGAAATCAGAAGCTGAGTTATTTTCTGCAGAATTCTCAGACTCTGACTTGCTCTTGTAACCACAGTATTTATATGGGTCACCCAGTTCAGTTTCTGGACAATGGTCGTTAGAGGATTCAACAATGGTAATGCTGTTGAATGTCAAGGGAAGGTGGTTAGGCACTGTCTTGTCTGAAATGGTCATTGCCTAACACTGAGATGATTGGCCTCCAGCAAGTATCTTCTCTTGCACTGGGCATGACTGCAACCAGTTGAGAAATTCCTGTCTGATTCCCATTGATTTTCATTTTATTAGACTTACTTAATACCACACTTTATTAACGCTCCTTGATGTCAGATAGAGTCACTCCCATCTCCCCTCTGGAATTAAGTTATTTTGATGATCTTAGGACTATTATGAAATCTGGAGCTAAGTGGTCCCAGTGGAATCCAAATTGAGCATCTGTGGTCAGGTTATTGGTGAATAAATGCCACTTGATAACATTGTCAATTATACTCGCCATCTTTTTGCTAATGATTGGTAATAGATTGATGAGGAGATAATTTTCTGGAATGGATTTGTTCTGCTTTCATGGACAAGATATGCTGGGGCAATTTTCCATTTTTGTGCTTAGATACCTGTCTATAGCTATACTGGAAAATGAGAAGCACTGAGATTGTACACCTATAGGAGTTCTTTGTTCATGCCATGGAGTTTGGTCAACAATAATTGAGATTTAACTCACCATTAAGAATTCATTATGATAACATAAACGATAATAGAAAAACTGTAACTTCCACTAGCATATTTAGTGAGTATCTTTCACTTAAGTACACAGAGCTCATATAGTTTGCAAAGGGATACGGTCAGAAAATAGGTGGTGAAGAATATCACCTATTCAGCCTTTGGGCATTAATTTGCATTTGAATTTATACCTTGCACATACATTACATTGGCTCCCCATCCAACAAAGCTTCAACTTTAAAAAAAATTGTTCCCCCACTTTAAAATACTTCTTTAAAATACTTCTATACTTCTTTCCTGTTTCTTAATCCATAATTTCCTCCACTCTTCTGTGCATTCAGCCAATCCTGCCATTTTGCCCCATCTCAATTGCAATTAGTCTACCATTGGTGACCATACTTCCAGCTGCCTTGGTCCTAAGTTTTGTAGTTTCCTCCCTAACCTTCTCTTCTATCTTTTTGCCCTTCAAGATGTGTTTTTGTTCATCTACTCTGGTATCTCCACTATGCGGCATGCTCTCAAAATATTTTTTGATAATATTTCTGTTCAAGACTTTAGGACATTTAATTACTTTAATGATGTAATATAAATGCAAGTTATTGTTGCGGATTCCTGCCATAGTGCCATCAAATCAATATGTCATTCCTGCAGGATATGTTGCAAAATCATTAATGTATATCTGTATTTGGAAAGTACCCTCAGGTTAAACCACCACCAGTCATCTCTCTCTCTCTTCAATGAGAGACCAGCCCTGTGGTCTGATTGAACTATTACGAATTTACCTTTTGCCTTTATTTGAAAAGTAGTTCAATCAATGTTTCAACTGCTGGACCTGGTGATAATTACTAGCATTTTCTGATTATATTTCAGACTTTAACATTTGTAGCATTTTGCCTTTGATGTCAGAGCTCTTCCTCTACCAATCTCCACCATTTTTTTTTATTCACACACAGGATGTAAGCATCTCTGGCTAGACCAGCATTTATTGCCCATCCCTAATTGTCTGTGGGGATTAAGAGTCTACCACATTGCCGTGGGTCTGTAGTCACATGTAGGCCAGACCATATAAGGAAAGCAGATTTCCTTCCCTAAAGGACATTAGTGAACCAGATGGGTTTTTTTCTGATAATCGACAATGGTCATCATTAGACCCTCAATTCCAGATTCTTTGTTGAATTCAAGTTCCACCGTCTACCATGGTGGGATTTGAACTCAGATCCCCAGAACATTAGCTGAATTTCTGGATTAATAGTCTAGCGATAATACCATTATGCCATTGCCACCCCTTTAAATGCCATCAAATTGGCATTCTTAAAAAATGTTTTGGAAGCAGCTAGGTTGAAGAAAAGTTTCCATAGCAAGAACATTTCTTCCTAACTTGCTGTCAGAGTTTGATTGCCATTGAGATACAGTTAACTCTTCTTGCTGGTACCATTCAGCCTGCTGTTGTGTCTGCCATGAGAGGAACTTTTGCTCCAGAAAAGACCACCCTTCTGTGCAGGAAATCCAGCAGCTAGATTTCTTACATTCTGGAGGCTGGTGTTTATTGTGGTAATGTCCATTTCCCCCGTCACGTTCTACCCATGCACCAACTCTCAGTGTTTAAACTTCTAAAACATGTTTGTTGTGAGCAGGCAACTGCAGCTCTAACAGCTCTGTATAAGTGTTAGAATTTGTCCATTGGAAACGTCTACTTTTTTTTCCTTTATTTATTCATGGGCTGAGGGCATCACTGACTAGGCAGCATTTTTTGCCCATCCCTAATTGCCCACTGGGCTGTTAAGAGTCAACCTCACTACTGTGGGTCTGGAGTCACATGTAGGCTAGACCAGGTAGAGATGGCAGTTTTCTTCCCTAAAGAACATTAGTAAGCCAGATGGGTTTTTCCAACAATCAACAATGGGTTCACGGTCATCATTATATTCTTAATTCCAGATATGTATTGAATTCAAATTCCACTATCTGCCACGACAAGATTCGAACCTGGGTCCCCAGAATGTTATCTGAGTCTCTGGATTAACAGTCCAGTGATAATACTATTAGGCCATCGCCTCCCCATTGATCCTGCCAGAATTTCCAGGATCAGGTGGAAGTTCTCTTATCAGTGTTACATTGGCAGATGACAACTTCACCATGACTACAAATTTTGGCCATGTAGAGGGAGCAGAAAAAGCAACATTGGTAGGTTGATCACTGCTGTGTCTGCAACACTGAATAAAAAATGGCTGAAAGCTTCAGGGGCGCAATACTTCTATGAATTTGTCTGTTTTCACTATGAGCTTAACAGGAACTTCCAAGAAACATATAATGTTGCTTTTGAATGAAAATCGCACAGCTCATGAGACGAAGATGTTGTTGCTTAAACATTGAAACATAGAAAATAGGTGCATGAGTAGGTCATTCTGACCTTCAAGCCTACACCACCATTTAATACAATCATAGCTGATCATGCAATCTCAGTATCCCATTCCCACTCTCTTCCTGTACGCCTGATCCCTTTAGCTACAGGGGCCATGTCCAGCTCCCTCTTGAATAAATCTAACAAACTGGTCCCAACAGCTTCCTGTGGGAGAGAATTCCACAGGTTCACAGCTCTTTGAGTGAAGAAATTCTTCCTCATTTCAGTCCTTATTACCCCTTATTCTTAGACTGTGGCCCCTAGTTCTGGCCTTCTCCAACATCGGCAACATTCTTCCTGCATCTCGCCTGTCCTGTCCAATCAGGATTTTATATATTTCTATGAGATCCCCCCTCGTTCTTCTAGATTCCAGCAAATACAAGCCTAGTCAATCCAGTTTTTCTTCACATGTCAGTCCTCCCATTGTGGGAATCAGTCTGGTGAACCTTCACTGGACTCCTGGCTAGGCCAGTATTTACATCCCATTCCTATTTGCCCTGGAGATGATGAATAGCCCATGCTAAGTTGATCTGGTCTCTTGGGACTTTGAGAATCACTTGTAGCCCCAATACTTTCTGTGGCAGCTCTGGAATTGAAATGTGACTTGCACCTTAGAGAGGGCCAGAAGTCCATCTCCAGTAAATTAATGGCCTAAGAATGTACAGTATCAGCAGCCACACATTTTCCACCGTTTTTGGATAGTGGGTCAGGAACTACATCATCTGCAAAATCCTGGTCCTAGTGTCTCTCTCATTTTCTCATTACTAAATGTAATTTTTAAAAATCTAATAAAATTCCTGTGATCTGACTCAGTGCATTTTACTACGTTATAAGTGCTAAATAAATACAGGTTATTTCTGTTTTGAGTAGTGAATATAAAACTTGACTCACTATGCAGACAATTATTTCAATATTTACTGAGCCATCATTGTAATGTTGCCATTGACTACCCCTTGATTCGAGGATCATGTTTTCTCAGGTCGGTAGGTTTCTGCTCTGGGACTTCTTGAGACCAAATCAGGTCAATTCTCAACTTGCAGGTTTTTGGGAACATGGAACAGGACGTCCTGGGAGATAGTGGGACCCAGAGCGCAGGATTTGCTTCATTTTCTTTCCTTCTCTGCTGCTGTTGTGCCTAATCATCAAGGCTTTTGGACTCAATGCATGATGCATTTGATGGACAAATTTTCATAGTGGACAGTGCTCACTACATTGTAAAATAGAATCCAAAAGCAGCATTTTTATATTTGTTCACATTAATTGTCATGCGTTTGTGTAATGTATAATATTTCTGTTTCTAAAGTAAGAACCACACATCTATCTCTGATTCAGAAAGTATTTTGACTTTTATACTATCTGGTTAAAAGGTAGGCCTTCAACAAGACAAAACATTTGGATTTCGTGTTGATGTTTATTGATGCCTATTTTTGACCTACAGGGAGCTATAGCTGGGAGGATGAAATCTGTGTGAAGGTTATTTATGGGAACATCCACCTATGCAGCATCACAGCAAGCTGCAATTCTGCAAAATCTCAGTCATCTGTGTGTTAATGTATGCTGCAGCACAGAAAGTTCACTTGTTTCTCAGAAATGAATTTCTCTCATGTAATCAATGTTAACATTGCATTCCTCTGAAACAACACCAATTAACAATTTTGCTGGTAGATAGTATTATTGCTTCGTCCCATTAAATGGGATTTTGTTTGTAACTTCCATTGTTCACAATAGCAAATAAATATCTTACTTAAAGGAACAGCACACAGTCAATGGGTTTGACAGTTGTTGTTGATGGGCCATTTGAAAGGACATGTGCAGGGACTGAGTATCATCTCCTTCAGGTGCCAAATGGTGGATTTCAAGACAATTTACCTTTTTAGTAGAAAGAAATGTGTAAGTGTTTGATGGTAGACTTTGGGGCTTAGCTTCTACGCTCCAAATGACTAATGAAAACATTGGAGTTGTGGAAATAGATTGTTCCTTCAAAAGCTGGTTCAAAACAGGGAAATTGCAAAAAAAGACTTTGATTCTGTAACGTTAAAATGCTAAAGCGTTTTGAGCTAGTTAACTGCATTTTTGTTGAATTATGATAGAGCTGCATGATCAAAAGAATGAACAATCTTTGTTGTGGCCAGCCAAGGGTGTTAAAAGAGAGGAACTACTTCACTCCTCCTTATGTAGTTGGAACAGTAAATGGTAGTGAAGTTTTTTTTCATGAAGACAATGTTCCTTTAAGTACAGTATAAATGCATTATTCTTAAAGCTGTAAAATCATGATATAGATACAATCATGTATTTTCCTTATAATCTTACTATTAAAAATCTAAAGAGCTAGGGGTTACTCAGATGATTAACACAGAATCTTATAATTCTCAGAAATAAACTAGAAATAAGCCACGAGCACAAAAGTTGACTTCCAGTCAGAGGTGTGAGTGCAGCGAGAGATTAAACCACAACGTGCCATCGGCGCTAGTCAGATATTTAGGATGCAAAATTCATTCAATTTGATTTTTGAGCGGTAAGGGCTACAATTCCCATCTCCTATTCTCAATGCTGCTGTGAGCTCTGCACGCAGCAGGAGGTGCCAGCTGCATTGTTACAAACCACCCAATATTTTCTTAAAGTTATGCTCTATGTTAAGAGTAAGTGGTACAAAAGATTGTTGGACTAGAAATTCTTACGAGCTGAAAACTCAGGCATCCAGACTAACGGATGCAGTACTGAAGCTATTAGTGGTGTAGCTGGGAAGCAGAAGAGATGCCAGGATCCTGCGAGGGCCAGGAGATCCGCAGGACCACCCTCAGAAGTGAGTGAGGCCAGCCAACTGGTAAGGTCAGCTCTTGGATCTGAATTCAGGATTTGACAGCAGTTCCACAAGGTATCCAATGGCCTCATGGAGGTGGTCAAAGTCAGTGAAGGCACGTTTAGGAAATACTTCCCACTCACCATGACACCAGCTTCTCACTCTCAATTTACAGCACCCCATCACTCATTCTTTACCAGTTCTTGCCCCTCAGCACTTATACCTAACATCCAAATACTCCAGCTTACAACCTCATGCACCCACCAATGATGTCATCTTCATATCTATTTCTAACTGCCAACATGTATCTTCAGCTCTTCAGGTGTAGCAGACACAAACACAGGGCTACCAAACCAGTGCCATTTCACTTTCACTCTTTTTGGAAAAAAATGGCACACTTTAGAATGAAGCATAGCAGAGCTGACATGGGCACTTGTATCTCCCGCTGTCTACAAAAGAGATGGTTCTTTGCTGCATGACTGCAATTTTCAATAATAGTATTTGCAATCTTTGCTGTCCTCGAGAACATTGAGGATGAGAGCTCCTTCATACCCATCTCAACTCTTGTCACAGCCTCATCCTGCTCTATGGTATGATGAGCGAGCTGCAGATGGTGTTATCCTGCATCCCTTGTTTCCCACCTTCAGCACTTTCCTCAATCATCTTCCCTTTCGGCATTCCTGTTTTCCGTCAACCAAGAACTGCCACACGAACAGTCACTACAGCTCAAGGAGACAGGAGGACAGCAGCAGCACTATTAAATGAAGGGGCCAATTCTCTGCCACTTGCTGAGATTCTAGTGCCGCACTTATCTTAGAGACCAGGGTAGAGATGGAGTCAGCACATGTTGATTCACCAGTTATAAATGATTGCAAGCCAGATGGGATTTAATGATGGTTTGTGCACCAGCTCACTGGAAGGCAAAGTGACAGATAAGTACTAGGGCAGAGAACTCCAATGATAACCAGTATGGAAGGTACGCAAAAGACTGATCAATGTACATGAACATCAAGATTCTGAGTACATTGACTGATCTTTCAATGACTAACTGGGAGCAGGAAGGAGTCCAACTCTAATAAGGAGGAGGCATTGAACATAGATTGGTCTCTTTGCACTCTTTTCCTCTTCTTCCTGCAATACTGCAAATCCAGAAGCACTATCACTGCTGCTATTTTATCCATAGCTAACTTTCCATGGACAGGTCACCTACTCATCTACCATCCCCAGTCTAGCAAAATGACCAAAACACCTTCACAAGTGATCGAGAGTGCATTCAGACATTTGCCAACAGAAACATTTCCATAAACGTTACTCATCTGCCAACAGGATGCCTTGTCCTTCTAATACTGTGCTGGCTATCTTGCTGCTCCACACTTCTCTGTTATTGCCTCTCCTCTATCCCTCTTCTATCCGCCTCCCACTCTCTCCCTATTT
>NC_063335.1:80098466-80124730 GCF_021869965.1 Rhincodon typus | reverse complement strand
CCTTGTTGTCTCGGATTCTCCAGCATCTGCAGTTCCTACTATCTCTGTTATTGCTGTCTACCATTTGCACTGGCTGGAAGTTCATTGTCTAAATTCAGAGTAGCAGCAAGCTAGTGCCAATTCAACTCAAGCACGGACAGGAGAGGTAGGGATGGCTGCTACTTGTGTGACCAGCAGCTCTAGTGTGCCCAGGAAAAGCAAGGTTGGCCAATGCAGTAGTGTTAGATAAAGAATTGTCTTTCCCTGGAAGACATGAATAGGGCAGTGTCCAGAGCAGTTTTATACATATATAAGAAAAGCTTAAGACTGATATTCTATAAAATGGACATGATGTTCCACATGATTCAAACTGTTCACTATGACGGTGTTGCTGCTTCAGCAGTGCTGACCCATGTAGAGGTTGGCCTAAATCTGCTCCTGTTTCTGCTTCACCAAAATGCTGATGTTATTATGTGGCTACTGGATCATTATTTCTATGCACACACATTGGAAAAGAACTGATCATTTGAATGTGTTACCAGCATTGAATTACAGAAATATTACTAAATACTATTGGGAGTTGATGATGTAATGCTTATGTCACTGGCCTTGTAATCCAGAACCCTAGGCCAATGTTCTAAAGAATCCCCAATGGGCATAGCAGGTGATGAAATTTGAATTAACAAAAATCTGGAATCAAAAGTTAGCCTAATGATGACTAAGCAACCACTGTTGGTTGTTATAAAACCTTATTTAGTTCATTAATGTCCATTAGAGAAGGAAATCTGCTATCCTTGCCCAGTGTGAGCTGCATGTGACTCCAGACCCGGAGCAATGTGGTTGACTCTTAAGTGCCCTCTAAGCAAATAGTGACAAGCAGTAAATGGTAGCCGAGCCAACAATTTGTACATTCCATGAATTAATTAACAAAACAAAAACACCATAACATGTGGCACAATAGTACTGTACTGCTATAAAACAACAGTTATTTCTCCTCGGATTACATTTCTATATAGTAACATCTTGGGATTCAGATGATGTGATGATAGCTCCACGTTCAATGTAATGGCATTATTTGAATCCCACACCTATCACTCATCTGCTGCACTACTGTCTTGGAAAGCTTGATGTGGTTAGTCCATACTGGAAACATAGAAAGGTAGAAAATGGGAATAGGAGTCAGCCATTCGCCCCTTCAAAGCTGCTCCACCATTCAATATGGTCATAGCCGATCACCAAATTCTGTACTCTGATCCCCCTTTCTCCCTTTCATCCCTTTAGCCCTAAGAGCTATACCTAATTCCTTCTTGAAAACATTCAATGTTTTTGCCTCAATCGCTTTCTGCAACAGAAAATTCCACCATTCTCTGGGTGAAAAAAATTCTCATCTCAATTCTGAATGGCTTACCCTGTATCTTTAAACTGTGAATTCTGGTTCTGAACTCCCCAGTCATTGGGAACATCCTTTTTGTGATTATCTTGTCTAGTACTGTTAAACTGTTTACAAGATTTCCACTCTTCTTTAAAACTCCAGTGAATATAGTCCTAACCAATCCAGTCTCTCTTCATATGTAGATTCTGCCATGCCAGGAATCAGTCTGGTAAACTCCCTTCATAGCCAAAATATCCTTCCTCAGATATAGAGACTAAACCTGCACACAAGACTTCAGCAATGTGTTATGTATGTAGTTGGGGTGCCGCCCTTTTAAGAGAGATGGTTAGGTGACCCAGAGGGGCGGAGCTTCAGCCCAATCTGGAACCGGCTGTGGAGGTCTGTTAAACATGTTCCTGTACAGATTACCCGGTATTTAATTCCTTGTTCCAAAGCAAGCACCAATATAACAGTATGGTCTCACCTAGGCCCTGCACAATTGCAGCGAGACATCCCTGCGTCTGTACTTGAATCCTCTTGCAATGAAGGCTAACACACCACTTGCCTTCTCACTGCCTGCTGCACATGCTTTCAGTGACTAGTGTACAAGGACACCCAGGTCTCATTGAATCTCTCCCTTTCCCAATCTATCACCTTTCAGGTAGTGTCTAATGCCACTGCACCACACTAAAGTACCCAGTTTATCATTTGGAATAGCTATTGCTGTGCACTGATACACCTAATTGAGAAAGTTAAAGTGCAGTTTTTGCATTTGTGAAATCATCGCAATATTAAGGGTCTGTTCATTCTACAATCCCTGGTCCACTCTTCAGTAACACCTAACGCTATCTCCCTTCCCTGTGGGATCTTTCTGTACAATGTTGTGGATTCAATATCTGTCCTTTCACTTCCTTCCTTGTCAGCATCCAGGGTCCCAAACACTCCTTACAAGTGAAACAATGATTCATTTCTTCTTCTGTTAATTCAGTTTACTGTATTTGCTGTTCATGACATGATTGCCTCTACCTTGGGAGACCAAATGTAGACTGATGTCCATCCTGGGCCTCCTGCAGTGCCACAACGATGCCACCTGAACGTTGCAGGAACAGCAACTCATATTCCGCTTGGGAACCCTGCAGCCCAATGGTATCAATGTGGATTTCACAAGTTTCAAAATCTCCCCTCCCCCTACCGCATCCCAAAACCAGTCCAGCTCGTCCCTGCCTCCCTAACCTGTTCTTCCTCCCACCTATCCCCTCCTCCCACCTCAAGCCGCACCTCCATCTCCTACCGACCAACCTCATCCCGCCCCCTTGACCTGTCCGTCCTCCCTGGACTGACCTATCCCCTCCCTAACTCCCCACCTACACTCACCTTTACTGGCCCCATCCCCACCTCTTCGACCTGTTTGTTTCCTCTCCACCTATCCTCTCCTCTATCCATCTTCTATCTGCCTCCCACTCTCTCCCTATTTATTTCAGAACCCCCTTCTCCTCCCCCTTTTCTGATGAAGTGTCTAGGCCCGAAACGTCAGCCTCTCTGCTCCTATGATGCTGCTTGACCTGCTGTGTTCATCCAGCCCTGCACCTTGTTGTCTTGGACTGACTGACTGCCTAGTCAAACACATCAGGTCAGTCTGCAAGCATGATTTTGGATGTAATTAAAGGCAGAAAGTGCTAGAGAAACCCAGCAGATCTGGCAGCAGTTCTGGAGAAAGAAACAGAGTTAATATTTCGAGTGCAATATGAGTGCAATCTTTAGTTGTGAAGAAAGGAGAAGGGGTGGCGTTTTTGGTGAAGGAGAGCATTGCAGTCCTGGAGAAAGAGGATATTTTAGAGCATTCAAGGACAGATTCAATTTGGCTAGAGCTAAGGAATAAGATTTTACATTGCTTGGTGTAATATATAGATCACTAACAATTAGAAAAGATATAGAGTAACACATCTGCAAGGAAATTACAGAGATGTGTAAAGATCATAGATTATAATGGGGTCTCTAATTACCATATATCAATTGGGATAGTAGTAGTGTAAGGGGCAGTGAGGGATAAACATTCCTAGATTGTGTTCAGGAGAATTTCCTACAGCAAGTATGTGTCCAGTCCACTTAGAAAAGAGGCACTACAAACTGATTCTTGGGAATGAGTTTGGCCAGCAAGTGCAGCAAGTGACAGTGGGAGAACATTTCAGGGACAGTCACGTTTTCATTTTAAGGTTCAGGATAATGGTGGAAAATGACATTGCTTAGTCCACATTAAGAATAATCAGCTGGCAGGAAGAGGACCTCATTGGGGCAAGAACAGGAGGTTAGGGACCACAGCTGCTCTTTAGACAACTCTATAGCCTTCTGAACTTAATAGTGTGTTCGACAACTTTCAATCATAATAATCTTTGCCCCATTCTCTGCTATTTTTGTTTCTGTTTTCTTTTGCTGGCTTGTTTCTGCCCTGCATGTTGCTTACAAATTGTTGCTGTATGTCTATTCACACATCTTCTGGACACAGTGTTTGTGCTTTTGCTGTAACCATGGCCATTCTCTTTGACTCTCACGTTATGAAATCCTTTGTTATTTAATCACTTCTCTTTAATCCTATCACACACCATGCCTTTTCTTCTTCCTGCCCCCTAACTGGTTTAAAATTCTTTAGAACAGATTAAAGATAGAAATTAATGAGACGTCATAGACCTGAAAAATCCTTTTCTCTCCACATTAACTGCCAGACCTGTGAGTATTTCTAACACTTTTTTATTTTAAATATCCAGCATCTGCAGTATATTTTGCTTTTGTATCTGTTCAGCACAGTGTTTATTAAGCATACACTTTCCATTAAGGTAGATGTAGGTCCGGTTTACGAGGTACAAACATCAGTTTTTTTTTAAAATGTGAGATCAATAGACAGATCCTCCAGTCTCACTAGCACCACTGCGCTCACCATCAGTGGCTAAAGACAGAACTTTCTGTATAAATAGTCAACACATGCAGATGGTGCTGATTAATGGTCTCTAGTGTAAACATAGCAAAAAACGAAATCCCAGTGACAAATCAAACAGAGGAACAGTGTTAAGCTTCCTTGCAAGATCAGCAACTTTATCCAATTAGTAGCTAAACCTTACAAATTCAAAAGCCCTGTGTGTAATCCTCAATCCCCATGAAGTTAGCTAATCTCAACCAGGATGGAGAGTTGTCTCCCTGGAGTCAGGATTAGAGTCATTTATCTTTCTGATGTGTGTTAATCACCTTCATCTGAATATATAGGGTATGGTTTCAAAGATTGCAGATGTCACTAAACTCAAAAGAGTATGAGAAGGACATATAAATTCTAAACAGGCATAGGCCATTCAGTCCCTTGAACCTGTTCTGCCATCAGTAAGATCATAGCTAATCTGATTTAACTTCAAATCTGCATTCCTGCTTATTCCTGATAACCTTTCAACTCTCATTTAACAAGAATCTATCCACCTCTACATTAAAAGTTCAAACTCAAAATTCTTCCCCCTTTGAATAAAGGAGTTGTATTCACTACCTTCCAATCTCTTGGGACTGTTCCTGAATCAAGGGAATTTTGGAAAATTAAAACCAATGCATCCACTATCTCACCATTCACTTATTTTAAGGCTTCAGAATGAAGAAAGTCAGGACCCGGGTTGTCAGCTTCACAGCTCCATCAATTGACTCTGTGCCATTCCTCTGGAGATTGTGATGCAAGAAACTGTGATTGTTTTATCTATTTGCTGGATGCTACTAACTGCTTAGAGCTCATGTACACTTATGGTATAAATCACGCTGAATGCCATGTTGGTGAAGACATTACCATATGCTCATTGAATGCTTGGTTGAAGAGTGCTATTGATTAGCTGCTAGATGCTGGATGATTTCTTATTTTATATTTTTTCATGTGGTGTGAACTTCACTGATTGAGTCAGCATTTATTGTCCATGCCTATTTGCCAATTGAACTGACTGGTTTGCCAGGACCAATGCCTACAAATTTCCCTCCAAGCCACTCACCATCCTGACTTGGAAATAGATTCCTGTTCTTCCAGTGTCATTGGGTCAAAACCCTGGGACACCCCCTCCCTGGTGTCATTGTGTGTCTACCTACAGCACACAGACTGCAGCAGTTCAGGAAGGCAGCTCACCACCACCTTCTCAAAGGCAACTAGGGACAGGCAATGAATGCTGGCCTGGCTAGCAATGCCCACATCCCATGAGAGAATATAGTAATAGAATTTCAGATGGCAGTTAAGCATCAACTTGGTCTGGAGTTACATGTAGGCCAGACCCCAGGTGAGGATGACAGATTATCTTCCATAAACAACATTAGTGAACCAGTTGAGTTTTTACAACAATCAACAGTGATTACATAGATGTCATTAGATGAGCATTTAATTCCAGATTTCCTTTGATTTAAGTTTCACAATTTGTCATTATTCAAGCCCATGTCCCCTGATCATTAGCCTGAGTCTCTGGATTACTAGTGCAGTCACAATACCACTTTACTACTGCCTTGCCTTTTAGATTTAAAAACAATTCTAAAAGTGTTTGGTGCTTCAAGTGTTTGTTTACAGATACTTTAATCTACAGGGAGTAAGGTAGCAGGTGCTGAAGGAGTTTTGAGATAACAAGGTGTAGAGCTGGATGAACACAGCAGGCCAAGCAGCATCATGGGAGCAGGAAGGCTGACGTTTTGGGCCTAGACCCTTCATCAGAAATGGGGCAGGGGAAGGGGTTCTGAAATAAATAGGGAGAGAGGGGGAGGCGGATAGAAGATGGATAGAGGAGAAGATAGGTGGAGAGGAGACAGACAGGTCAAAGAGGTGGGGATGGATCCAGTAAAGGTGAGTGTAGGTGTGGCTTGAAATGGACCTCCTCCGTTACATTGATGACTGTATCAGTGCCGCCTCGTGCTCCCACGAGGAACTCGAACAGTTCATCCACTTCACCAACACCTTCCACCCCAACCTTAAGTTCACCTGGACCATCTCTAACACCTCTGTCCCCTTCCTGGACCTCTCTGTCTCCATCTCGGGCAACCACTTAGAAACCGATATCCATTTCAAGCCCACCGACTTCCACAGTTACCTAGAATACACCTCCTTCCACCCACCTTCCTGCAAAAATGCCATCCCCTATTCCCAATTCCTTCGCCTCCGCCGCATCTGCTCCCAGGATGAGGCATCCCACTCCCGTACATCTCAGATGTCCTCGTTTTTCAAGGACCGCAACTTCCCCCCCTCAGTGGTCGAGAACGCCCTCCACCGTGTCTCCCGCATTTCCCGCAACTCATCCCTCACACCCCGTCCCCGCAATAACAACCAAAAAAGAATCCCCCTCGTCCTCACGTACCACTCCACCAACCTCCGGATCCAACGCATCATCCTCCGACACTTCCGCCATCTGCAATCCGACCCCACCACCAAAGACATTTTTCCCTCCCCACCATTATCTGCTTTCCGGAGGGACCACTCTCTCCGTGACTCCCTTGTCCGCTCCACACTCCCCTCCAGCCCCACCACACCTGGCACTTTTCCCTGCAACCGCAGGAAGTGCGACAACTGCCCCCACACCTCCTCCCTCACCCCCATCCCAGGCCCCAAGAAGACTTTCCACATCAAGCAGATGTTCACCTGCACATCCACTAATGTGGTATACTGCGTCCGCTGTACCCGTTGTGGCCTCCTCTACATCGGGGAAACCAAGCGGAGGCTTGGGGACCGCTTTGCAGAACACCAACGCTCAGTTCACAATAAACAACTGCACCTCCCAGTCATGAACCATTTCAACTCCCCCACCCATTCCTCAGACGACATGTCCATCCTGGGCCTCCTGCAGTGCCACAACGATGCCACCCGAAGGTTGCAGGAACAGCAACTCATATTCCGCTTGGGAACCCTGCAGCCCAATGGTATCAATGTGGATTTCACAAGCTTCAAAATCTCCCCTTCCCCTACCGCATCCCAAAACCAGCCCAGCTCTTCCCCGCCTCCCTAACCTGTTCTTTCTCCCACCTATCCCCTTCTCCCACCTCAAGCAGCACCCCCATCTCCTACCTACTAACCTCATCCCGCCCCCTTGACCTGTCCGTCCTCCCTGGACTGACCTATCCCCTCCCTACCTCCCCACCTACACTCACCTTTACTGGCTCCATCCCCGTCCCTTTGACCTGTCTGTTTCCTCTCCACCTATCTTCTCCTCTATCCATCTTCAATCTGCCTCCCCCTCTCTCCCTATTTATTTCAGAACCCCCTTCCCCTCCCCCATTTCTGATGAAGGGTCTAGGCCTGAAACGTCAGCCTTCCTGCTCCTATGATGCTGCTTGGCCTGCTGTGTTCATCCAGCTCTACACCTTGTTATCTCAGATTCTCCAGCATCTGCAGTTCCTATTATCGCTGAAGGAGTTTTGGCTGGTTTCAGGGTTTGTGCATAAAGCAGATGCATGTGCATGAGTGGACATTCCACTTTGAATACTTTAAGACTTAGAGGATAATCAGGAAGAAGGAGATGGAGGAGAAACATCTTGGGAAAAGGCCATATCCAGCTCGTGCTCAGAAAGAAATTTGACTTACTGAAGACCGCACAAGGAACAATGTGTGAGACAATGTTCTCACTGACATCTTACAACATCAGAGCACGGATAGGCAGCATCACCAGATACTGAAGGTGACTTCAGAGGTAAAACTTTATATACCTAGTTCCCAGGCTGTATTTGAAGTTATTTGTAAAATCTCATTGGTTGCCATTCACTTTTGCATAAGGGAGGTTATTCAGGTCCATTGCTCAATGAGAATTAAGTTTCATTCTCTCTTGCCAGAAAGAGTAACTCCAGAGATTCGCCATAATTGCATCCTTCCTCATGGTGCCATGGACTTCAAGCACATAGCTTTGCAGGCACTCATTTGTTATTGCTGCTTAGTATTAGAACTGAAAGGGATTCACTTTCTTATGTGCAACCATACATTCCCACTGTTATAGGTAGGGATTCATACAATCATAAAATCATCCGGCAGCAGTCATGAATCCTTCTTTCTGTAGCTGATAGCTATGTCAGCTCCATTTGACCACCATAGCAAACTAAAGGGTCACAGTTGGCTGACAAATTGATGACGCAGCTAATGATTCCACTGTGTAACCTACTGACACTTGTATAGCACACACACAAGGAAAGGTATGCTGCTACTCAAAATTTGATACACCAGACAGCAGACTATTGACATTTTGAAACACTTCCACTGCCTGAAATGTTCTGTCGGAGCCCTGTAGCACTTGTCTGTGACTGTCAAATCTCATGATAGTCTGTTGCACACCGCACAACTTTGATCTCATGAGGAACCATCCTTGGCACCTACTAAAGCAGCTAAGGTGCAAGGGCATGAGCAGGAGGAGGCGGAACAGGAGGAGGAGGAAGGGAGAAGACCACCTAGACAGCTCCCTTTGTTTGCTCTGTCTATGGAGAAATCATCCCAAGTTTAATGTCATTAAACAAAACCGCAATTCCCCATTCACCAATGGTTCCATACTACACATATTCACTGTTATTGGCAATCGTTAGCAATCAATGAAAGCATCATAAAATCAACATTCATAAATGAAACAATGTCATTTTGCAACCACAAGCCAACTAATCACCCTTATACATCTCTTAGCACTTTTTTTCTGTGTGCATCTGCCTGGCCTAGTTCGCCTACACAATTCTACTCCATTGACTGTATCATAGCTGGTGAAAGGCTGCTGACTTTCTGGGAAAAGGGAAGATGGATCTGCAGGACCATTTTTAGTAGTTCTAGGTCTAGATGATCTGGGTGAGCACTGCGTCATTTCATCACTTGGTCTGGCAATAGTCTGGCTGTGTCGTTCATGGGCAAAGAGCAGGAACATTGACAGACAGGTGGGGTTGGGTGGATGAATGCTGTCGCCCTGAAAGAGAACAAAATATCCAATGTAGCCACTGCCACTCCCTTTAGACAGAAATAGCTATATAAGAGATTGCTGGAGTGTGTGATACTCAGGAAGCCTCTTTGCACATTGAAATCCACAGACATGTTGCCAGCAGTCTGAGTTGGCATGCTACCACATGCAGGCACTTCTATTCCCCTCCGGTTACATTTTGTAACTTTTGATATGTGTCATCTTGTTCTGAAAGAAAGAAGGAAGTATTTTAGTGCATGTTGTGAATCTAACTAGGTACTATACCTGGTCATGGCTCAATATGTAAAATGTATGAAACTCTTGAAATGTGGATGTAAAGTATGCTGCATGCTACACTCTGTGTGAGGGTGCCTATGCACATTATGACATTAAACTTGGGATGATTTCTCCACAGACAGAGCAAACAAAGGGAGCTGTCTAGGTGGCCTTCTCCCTTCCTTCTCCTATGTTCTAATGTTCTGAATATGTCCTGATTGATCAAAGATTATTGGTATTGTACAGTGATGGAGACGTGGTGAATTGAGCAGAGTCTGAGGCTAATGGTTAGAAGAATTTGGCCACTAAAGATACACTGATCTTTGCCACTGATGTGAAACCACTGAACATTTTGCAGCACTTTGTCAAAATCTTTAGGGGTTGACTCCTGGCATTGAGCTCCACAGATATCTGTGTCTGCTCCATTTTGACTGTCTGTCTGTATGTCTTACTGGGCCACTACTGATATTCTATTTCCTCCATCAAGTCCTCCGGTTATCTGAATCCATCCAGGCCATTCATAGCCATGTGGTGTGGCACCTCAGTCAGGGTTTTTGTCTGTATGACTACTCACACAGCTGAACTCAGCATTATGAAACTTCCCCTGCAGGTTACATTTAAGGTCAGTTATTGCCTTGATAATTGTGGAAGAGAGGAGAAAATTGATAACAAAGTTATTTTAAAAGAAATGTTAGGAAAATGTAAAACTGGAAAGGCATAACATGCATCGACTTCATATATACAGCATCAGGATTGTAAGATACAGATTTTAGGTAGTTTTAGTCAGAGGTAGTATTTCAAGACAACAGTAGCATTGCACTGTACTGCACAGTCCATAACTCTCTTGGTAGACATTTCCAGACATTCACTACTCTCTGAGACAAGAAATTCCTTCATATCTGCATTTTGAATGAGTTTCCCCTTATCTTGTAACTATGTCCTCTGTTTTCAGGTTCCCTCACTCATTAGAGTCATAGAGTTTACACAGCATGGAAAGATGCCATTCAGCACATCTTACCTGTGCTGATCATCAAACATCCATCTATTTTAATCCATTTTCCAGCACTTGGCCTGCAGTCTTGTATACTATGGTATTTCAAGCGCCCATTTAAATAGTTGTCAAAGGTCTCAAAGGTTCCTGTTTCTATCACCCTCTCAGGCGGAGAGTTCCAGATACATACCACTCTGTGCATGAAAACAGTTTTTCTCAAATCCTCTCCAAACCTATTATCTCTTACCTTAAAACCGTGTCACCTGGTTATTGATGCTTCTACTAAGAGGAAAAGTATCTTCCTATCTACTCTATGTATGCTCCGCATAAGTCTGTACACCTCAATCAGCCTTTGCTGCTCTAAGGAAAGCATCCCAGCTTATCAAGTCTCTCTTCATAGCTCAATTGCTCCAGCCCAAGCAACATCCTGGTGAATCTCTTCAGCACCATCTCTAGTGCAATCGGATTCCTCCTATAGTGTGGCAATCAGAACTGCACACTATAGAGAGAACACCTTCTTAACATCTTCCCTGTCAAGCCTCCTCAGAAACTTGTAACTTTCAATGAGGAAGTGGCAGAAGGAGGTACAATTACAACATATAAAAGTTATCTGCATGAATATATGAATAGGAAGGATTTAGAGGGATATGGGCAAAATGCTGGCAAATGGGACTAGGTCAGATTGGGATGAAACAAAAAGGTGGATGGCAATAGTTGCCTGGTGAATTTTCCATGGCAATGTGTCAACCAATCAGAGTCAATTTGCCAACCAATCAGGGCTTTTCTACGATGCAACATAAACAATGGCTCCCTTTGAAACTTGGCATTCCTCATGGACACAGCATGTCTCTTTCTTTAATAATGGGTTGTGCAATTTTTGTATTGTACCAACTGGCGATATAATGGAAGGAGATCAACACAGACTAGTTGATTTGAATTTTCTCTTTCAGTGCTGTATATTCTATGTAATGATTTTCTGCAAAAGGTGGTGTGGTAGCAGACACTAGTTTACACATACGTTAAATTAAAATGTGTGTTAATAAATTAAGTTTAATTAACAGATAAAGAAATATTACTGGTTATGCACAGCTATTTCCATGGTGTTGTGCATAAAAAAAATCCAAATTTCTTCTGGGATATTGTAATTAATACATAAAATAAATTTTTGCCTTCAAATTATGGTGTATATGTGAGCAGTAAGCATATACTTGTATTGCACATATGCAGTGAAAGATAGTCACAGAATGGCAATTGCCATTGTTTGAAAGGAAAGGAAATGGATTAATATAAAATAAATACATGCATTGTGAATGACCTCAGTGCAAGAATAGAGAGTATTAGAGTCTACCAAGAGTTCTAGCTCCATTTATGTTCAATGACATGAGTATGATCTGTTTCCCACAAGTTCACAATCAAATAAACTGCTAACACTCAATGTCACAATGAAAACATTAAGAATGGTCACTTGAGAGGATTCCTTGTACCCTTCAAGGAAGGGAAGAGGAAGTACATAAAAATTAGAAAACAAATTCAGTAGAAAAGACTGACTGAAGTCTGAAATAAATTTACAGCAAACTTAAGCGCATGACTTACACCAGTGTATCACAGAATTGCCAAAAGAGAGGTAAGGTTTGTGCTCCTGGTGCACACCATTATATTTCAGGAGCACACAACATGATGCTGGATGTGAAGGGTCTGAGCCTGTTGGATTTTCTATTCATTATGAATGACAGGTTGAGCTGGCTGCCATCTCTATGTTTAATAATATAATATATGCTCCCAACAGCTTTGCTCTACCCAAGATGCACAAAATTGTGAGACTCATCATAAAATTTGTTGATGTGCAAATATTGCAGCAAGGAGAAATTGAACAGATTGTGTAAATATACCACAGACAAGTTACTATGATACACAAGCACACAAAATTTTAATTACATCTCAATCAGTCCGGCACTGATTTTTTATTAGTTCAGTCAAAGGGATTGGAACCAAAACATTAATCTGATTTTAGTCTTTTCAGATGCTTACACACCTACTGTGCATAGACAGCATATCTGTTTTTCATTTAGAACAGTTATCTACTTGTTTTATCATTTTTATCACTGATGTTTCAGTTCCTCTTCTAAACTTGTGCCAGAGTTAATAAACAAGCTGGAGGGAAGCCAACTCAATGCAAAACCTGATTTCTTCAGAAACTCTCACTCACCAATCCTAACAAAGGACTGATTACAAAATGAACAGTTGGTGGAACGTTTGGGTGATTCAGTGTGCAGTATGTAGATATGTTCACACGGCTGATCAAGCAGATCTGATATGAGATTAACACATTACATTTCCCCGAGTCTAAAATGCATGCATGTATTTTAGAAGATAACACACATGTGGCATAATGTCACAATAACTGACATTTACATCTTGCCTCTCAAGCTTCTTGTCCTATCATCTTCCTATGATGTTTTAGAAAAATTAACTGTCAAGTTGAAAATGTGTTTTTTTAATTCACCTTTGGGATATGGGCATCGCTGGCTGGTTACCGTTAATTGCCTATCCCTACTTGTCCTTGAGAAGATGAGGGGGGGTGAGCTGCTTTCTTTGATCGTTCCAATCCCTGTGCTGGAGAATGACCCACAATGCCATTAGGGAGGGAATTCCAGGATTTTGACCCAGCGACCGTGAAGGAACGGTGATATATTTCCAAGTCAGGATGGTGAGTGGCTTTGAGGAGAAGTTGCAGGTAGTGGTGTTGCCATGTATCTGCTGCCCTTATCCTTCTAGATAGAAGTAGTCATGCATTTGGAAGGTGCATTGGGGAATGTTTGCAGTGCATCTTATACATTACTGGGGTTTCATTATCATAGACTAAGCATATGACAAATTTGATTACAGTATTCAGACAATCTGCTCCTTTACACCATAATTATCAGCAGAAAAGCAACTTGTTCCAAAAACAACATCATGTAGACATCCACGCTCCCTTATTGACTGACTCAGGCTGTAATTCTGCCTGTTTCATGGGTGCATTTAAACATCTTTTGAACTGCAAAATGGTGTCTATTTTAGTGGCACATTTTTGGGTCAAGTCACTGTTTAGGATTGTCATATTCATTTGCAAATCACTTTAAATCTATGTCCCTCATTCTTGTTCATTTTACAGTCAGTGACAGTTTTTTCCTATGTACTCTGTCCAGCCCACTCATGATTTTGAAAGCCTTTATCATATCTCTTCTTTGCTTTCTTCTCTCCAAGGTTAACAATCCCAACTTCTTCAGTCTAACCTCATAATCCAAGTTTCTCATCCCTAGAACTATTTTTGTAAATCTCTTCTACACAGCCTCCAGTTCATTCACACCTTTCCTATAATGTTATGCACAGAACAGTATACAATATTCCAGGTTTGACAAGTTCAACATCACCTCTTTGCTCCTGTAGTCTATGCCACTATTAATAAAGTTGAGAATGCTGTATGCTTTACTTAGCGCTGTCTCCACCAGTATTGATACCTTCAATGATCTGTGCATAAAACATCAAGGGCCCTCTGTTCCTGCACCTCCTTTAGAACTCTATATTAAAACCCTCTATTTTATATCATCTTTCTATGTTCTTCCTACCAAAATGCACCACTTCATGCTTCTCTGCATTGAACATCATCTGCCATCTATCTGCTCACTCCACCAACTTGTCTAGATCGTTTTAGAGTTCTACAGTGTTTACATAGTTTACAATTTTTCCAAGTTTCATGTCATCAGTGAACTTTGAAATTGTTCCCCTTATGCTAAGATCTAGATCATTTATTTATCAGGAATTGCAAGGGTCTTGATAATAAACCCTGGAGAAATCCACTACAAACCTTTCTCCAGCTCAAAAAGTATCCATTGACCATTACATTCTGTATCTTACCACTCAGACAATTTTGTATCCATGTGGTACTGTCCCTTTTTCCTCCATGACCTATAACTTTCCTCACAAATCTGTTGTATGGCACTGTATCAAATGCCATCTGGAAATCTATATACACTACATCAGTAGCATTACTCTAATCAAGCCTTTCTGTTATCTCTTTAAAAAAAAACTCCAACAAGTTTGTTAAATATGAACAAAAACAGAAGTAGCTGGAAAAGCTCAGCAGGTCTGGCAGCATCTGTGAAAAAAAAAATCAGAGTTAATGTTTCAGGTCCAGTGACCCTTCCTCAGAACTCATTTTTTTTAAAGGACGAGTTTGGCCAAGCGGTGGAGGGTGGGGGCGGTTCAAGTTTTTGCTCCAGGAAGAAGCGGAGAGCCCTAAGACCCTCCTGGTGGGGAATGGACGTGTAAAAGGATTGCACGTCCATTGTAAAGAGGAAGCGGCTGGAACCTGCAAACTGGAAGTTTTGAAAATTGCATAAAGCATCAGAGGAATCACGGATGTACGTGGGTAGGGATTGGACCAGGAGAGAGAAGTCTGAGTCAAGATAGGAAGAGATGAAATATCTGTGATCCTGGGGAGGTTTCAAAATATGAGGGATGAAACTTCAAGTTGGAATCCACGTGGGGTGAGTCTGAGCCGGAGGCAGTCACTGAGGAATGTGATATGGCTTTGGAAATGAGTTTTAGCAAATACTCGGTCAAACACCAGGACTGACAGTGCAATTAATGTGGGTGGACAAGAGAAAGATTGGAACAGAAATCCTATCGGAGAGAGGAGCAGAACTTCTTCAAGTTGGGCATGCCTAGAAGAGATGTGGCAGTGAGTTAAATACTAAGTAAAAACCGAAAGAACTGCAGATGCTGTAAATCAGGAAAAAATACAGAAGTTGCTGGAAAAGCTCAGCAGGTCTGGCAGCATCTGTGAAGAAAAAATCAGAGTTAACGTTTTGGGTCCGGTGACCCTTAGAACTAGTTAAACATGACTTCCCCTTGAGAAAACCACACTGAGTCTTTCCAATCAACCAACTTTTTCCCATGTGACAACTGATTCTACCCCAGATAATTGTCTCTGTGAACCCATCCCCCCACCACAGAACTTAAATTGACTGGTCTGTAATTGCTGAGCTTATTCTTACAACAACTCTTGAACGAGGCTTAATGTTTGCAATTTTCAAGTCTTCTGACACCTCCCCTGAGTCTTGGGAAGGTTGAAAGATTATGGCTAGTGTCCCTGCAATTTCCACTCTCACCTCCTCCAAAATTCTTGGATGCATCTCATCTGGTGCCGGTACCTCGTCAAATTTAATTGCCTACATTCTATTCAACCCTTCTCCCTTATCAATTTTGAACACTTTGGTTGTTTCGTCTATCACCATGCCCTGTAAAGACAAATGAGAAGAATTCATTTAACACCTTACCATGCACATTGCCACTTGATGTAAATTCCCTATTTGGTCCCTAATCAGCCCTTTTGCCATTTTTTTTACTAATTAAAGTCAACAGAAGACCTTGAGGGAGGACCTTGAGGAACTCCTTTATGTTAACTGCCAGTCTTTTCTCATAATTCCTCTTCACTTCTCTATTTGCATTTTCACCTAACCTCTGAACCTTTGCTATTCATGTTGGTTCTCAATTTATTGAGATACCCACCATAATACACTTTTTCTCCTTTATCTTAAGTTCTTTTGCCATCCAAGGATCTTTGGATTTATTTGTTCTATATTTCCCATTTGAGAGAAGATACCTCGATTGTATCTGAACCATCTCCCCTTTGAAGATAGCCCTCAATTACTCTTTCTCTTGCCAACCTCTTGTTCCAGTCAGTCCTGTCCGACTCTATTAATGTCCACTAAATTCTGATTACATGACCACATTCTCCTTCCCACCTAATTCATTCATACCAAAATGGATCAAAACCTCTGGCTTTTCAACACCACCACCCCTCCCCACCCATAATAATGTCCCTCAGTAGTTATAAGCCATAGAGTCATAGAGCTGTACAATATGGAAACAGACCCATCGATCCAACTCATCCATGCCAACCAAAAATCCTAAATAATTCTGGTCCCATTTCCCAGCATTTGGTCCATATCCCTCTAAACCCTTCCTATTCATATATCCGAACAGATGCCTTTTAAATGTCATAATTGTACCAGCCTCTACCACTTCCTCTGGCAGCTCATTCCATACACATACCATCCTCTGAGTGAAAAAGCTACCCCTTAGGTCCCTTTTAAATCTTTCCCCTCTCATTTTAAAACTATGCCCTCTAGTTCTGGGATCCCCTACCTTGGGGAAAAGACCTTAACTATTCATCCTATTCATGCTCCTCATGATTTTATAAACCTCTATAAGGTCACACCTTAGCCTCTGATGCTCCAGCAAAAATAGCCTCTGTATATTCAACCTCTTCCTATAGCTCAAACCCTCCAACGCTGGCACTATCCTTGTAAATTTTTTCTGTATCCTTTCAAGTTTTACAACATCCTTCCTAAAGGAGGCAACATTTCATTCTGGAGTCATGTTGATGGTTACAGAAAAACCTGTCTTTTTCCATAACTAATGGCTTCTCCAGCATTATCATCCATCCTTTCAGTTTCCTTCCCTCCTGAGTTGTCACGGTGCCATAAACATGGCTCTGACTGCAATCCCCTAAGGAAACAATGCCCTGAGTATCTTCCAAAATGGAAAACGGATTGTGCTTGGGACCCCAGGGGACTCCTGCAGTACCTGCCTCTTTCTCTTTCTCTATCTGGTGGTTACTCATTCCCTTCCATCCCCCAGGCCCTTAAGCTATGATGTGACCACCTCTCTGAATGTGCTATACATCAGCCTCACAGGTGCTCCTCAGTGTCTCTAGTTGTTGCCTAAGCTTTGAAAAATGAGGTTCAAGTTTCTGCAGCTGGAAGCAGTTCTTGCACATATAGTTATCCAGGACACCAATGGGGTCCCAGACTTCTTACATATTACAGGCCACTCAACCAACCTATGCTGTCATGTCTTAACCTTAAACCTAGTCTTAATTAATTACTTAAAGTAGGTTAACGAGGCCATAAAAACAATAAAACCAATAGAAAGCTTATTCAATTATTACTTTCTTATTTACTTAGTTTTGAGCTTTCTTCCCTTAGCTTAACTTTACTCTCCCTTCCTTATCCTACTTTGGCTTGATTTTATTACCTTATCATATCAATATTTGTTGCTGACTTGCTTTGATTCTACAAGTGTTTGGCACTTCCTTCATTTGTTTTATGTTCCAAGAGTATAGAGGGAGTGATGTAGCAAGTGCTGAAAGTGTATTTACTGAGTTCAAGGCTCCTGTACAAACCAATTGCTCTTAGAGAAGGCTGTACTAGTTAGCATGACCCTTGGAATACAGCATGATATTGAGAATGAAAGGAGGGCAAAAAGAGGGCAAACTGCTAGAAGAGGCAGGAGGATGAGAGAAAGAGAAGCCTGGCAGGAGGGAAGATTCAACCAGGCTGTTGGGGAAGTAAATCACCAACCTGAGCCTTGGTGAGAAACGATGTGTCCAGTGTCTTCTGCAAAGATGTCCTCACTAAATCAACAACTTCTGAAGCCTCAGTGGAAAGCAAGGATCACATTATCAGTGCCTGGCATGCAGATCATTGTGATGGACTTTGTTCCTTTCAAACTGGAGCTGGAGATATTTGTAACATCTTGCAGCCTGCCGTCCACTATTTTTATCAGTATGCAGCAAAGTAAGTGTCCGGGCTTATGGTGGTCTGCTGCATACTTGTCATTATTGAGCTAGCTCTTGTCAGCAGCTACATGGTGAGCAGTTAAGAGCAAACGTATGAGAGGGAGAAGGAGGGTCATATGAAGAAGCAATTGGAGAATGGGGAAGGAGACAAAGGGTGGCGACCATGTAGACAGCCCATTTATGACTGGCTGCCTGTGCAGAGTTTATCCAAATGCAATATCAGCAACCACAACTTTAATTCCCGTTCACCAACAATCCCTTTCCTTGCCTGTCCTGTCTTATTGACTCCAATGCAAAAAAAAGTAACCACAAAATAAACATTACAAGCCAAATTTGTGAACATTCCTTAGTGCCTGCCCTCTGTCTGCCTTTGCTCCCTCAGTGCAGCAGCACAGCTAGTTGCTGACTTTCAACAAAGGAGACAGCAGATGGTCTTGAAAGGTGGCCCTGAGGAACACTGGACTTTGAAAAATGTGGCTCTGGACTGTTCCATCTTGGCTGGTCAATAACACGTCTCAGCCTCCGTACCTGTTATCAGTGGCTATCAAATTTTCTCCCTTTCACATTCACCACAATCTTAATGCATATTCAAGCTGACTGATGTTAAGTTCAACTGGTATGTGCCTAATCAGAGTTTTGCTTATAACCAAGACCTGTTGACCTTGTCTGGTGTTAATATTTATTGACTGTAACTCATTAACTTAATGTCTTATCTAATCTATTAAATTTTTTACAAAGCTATCTGTATTACTTAGAATCCCTGCAGTGTGGAAGCAGGCCATTAGGCCCATTCAGTCCACACTGACCCTCCAAAGACCTTCCCAGCCAGACTCCACATCCCCTGATAATCCTGCATTTCCCATAGCTAATCCACCCAGCCTGCACATCCCTGGATATTATGGACAATTTACCACGGCCAATCCATCTAACCTGCACAACTTTAGACTGTGGGAGGAAACCGGAGCACCCGGAGGAATCTGACACAGACACGGGGACAATGTGCAAACTCCACGCAGATAGTCACCCGAGGCTGGAATCAAATCCAGGACCCTGGTGCTGTAAGGCAGCCATGTTACTGCTGAGCCACCATGCCACCCTAAAGTCTAATACCTGTGTAGTCATCAGAATGACACAGTCGTCTAAATAGCATTTGATTTGTGACTTTCTCTCTAATATTTGTTACAAGCAGATTAAATAAAAAATGTTTGATAGATATATGTATATATATTTACTTTGAAAGTACATTAAACAGACTGACAAGTTTGGTTGCCACAACCTGTGACTGGACTAAGTAGCAGCCTTCAAGAAGCTTGTCAACAGTTAGCATCAGCCAGACAATTAATGCTTCATATACATAGAAACCTAGAGAAAGGAACAGGAGTAGGCCATTCAGCCCTTCAAGCCTGCTCTGCCATTTAATTTGATTAGAGTACTTGGAAAACAATGACAGGGTTGGACAGAGCCAGCATGGATTTATGAAAGGGAAGTCATGTTTGACAAATCCATTGAAATTTTTTGAGGATGTAATCAGTAGAATTGATCAGGAGAACCAATGGACCTGGTTTACTTGGACATTCAGAAGGCATTCAGTGAGGTCCCCCATAGGAAAATGGCAAGTAAAATTAAAACACATCAGATTGGGGTAGTGTACTGACATGGTTAGAGATCTGGTTGTCAGACAGGAAACAAAGTGTAGAAATAAACGGATCTTTTTCTAAGTGGTAGCCAGTGATTAGTGGGGTACCACAGGGAACAGTGCTTGGACCCCAGCCATTCTAGTATATTTTAAAGATTTAGATGAGGGGACTAAATGTTTATCTCCAATTTTGCAGATGACACAAGGCTGGATGGGACTGCGCAAATGCAGGGCAAATAAAGTATAATGTGGATAAATGTGAGGTTATCCACTCTGGTAGCAAAAACAGAAAGTCAGATTATTATCTGAATGGTGATAGATTGGGAAAGGGGGAGATGCAATGAGACCTGGGTGCCCTTGTTTAACAGTCACTGAAGATAAACATGTAAGTGCAATAGGTGGTGAAGAAGGTGAATGGTATGATGGCCTCATAGCGAGAAGATTCGAGTACAGGAGCAGGTATATTCTGCTGCAATTGTGCAGGGCCTTGGTGAGTCCAAACCTAGAGTATTGTGTGCAGTTTTGGGCTCCTTATCTGAGAAAGGTTGCTTTGGCTATGGAGGGATTGCAACAAAAGGTCACCAAATTGATTCCTCAGATGGCAGGACTGATCCTTGAAGAGAGGCTGGATCAGTCAGGACTATCTTCATTGGAGTTTAGAAGAATGAGGGAGGATCTCATACAAATCTATAAAATTGTAATAGGACTGGACAGGGTGAACATAGGAAGGATGTTTCCAAAGACCAGGGAGTTCAGAACCAGGAATCACTGTTTAAGAATGCGGGGTAGGCCATTTAGGATTGAATTGAGAGAAAATTCTTCACCTAGAGAGCAGTGAGCCTATGTAATTCTCTGCCACTGAATGTAGTTGAGGCCAAAGTGTTGAATATTTTCAAGAAGGATCTAGATATAGCTCTTAGGGCTAAAGGGATCAAATACTATGTGGAGAAACCAGGAACAGGGTACTGAGTTAGATGATCAGCCATGATCATATTAAATAGTGAAGCGGGCTCAAACAGCTAAATGGTCCACCCTGTTCCTATGTTGCTATTTTCATATGTTGAATTTTGGAAAAGCTGCCTCAGAAGTCCTATGCAGAGACTTTTTTTAAAGAGAAGAAGTTACATAAAGCTCCTCAACAAATGGCTTGCCAATAAACCATCCTCACAAATCAATTCTCGACTGCTAATTCCAGCTTTGGACTTTTAGACACCATCTTAAAAACACGAACATTAATGAGCAGATGTATATTTTAATCTCTTATAAGATGCAGACTTTAGTGGCTTTGCCAACATTTATTATCAATCCATAAATGCCTAGAGGGCAGTTGAGAATCAACCGCTTTGCTGTGGGTCTGGAGTCACATGTAGACCAGACCAGGGCATGAGTGGCAGATTTATTTCCCTAAAGGACATTAGTGAACCAGATGGGTTTTAAAACAATCAACAGTGCTTAAAATGGTCACTATTAGGCTAGGTTTTCAATTCCAGATTTTTTTTTAATTCAGTCTGGATGTGGAAGCTGGTGGGATGGGAATGATGACCAAGGGAACCCAAAGTTATTGTGAGAAGGAATAAAAGGTGTGAGGGCAGAAGTGTGGGGACATGGGTCAGGCACAGCTAAGGGCCCTGTTGACCAGGGGAGTTGGAATCCTGGCATTGGGGAAAAAGATGGTCATTTCTGAGACACCGCTGCAGAAGGTAGTATCATCAGGATCCATGAAACAGAGAAGGAGAATCTGGAATAATAGAATGAAGTCCTTACAGGAAGCAGGCTGTGTGGATGTAAAGTCAAGGTAACTGTCGGGAGTTTGTAACGAACTGTTTTCGATGAGGAGCAGGCTTGAACCTCCTTTACTGCTTCAAACTCTTATGTCCATATCCCTTGGTTCCTTTGTACTTGGGTTGTTGCTAATTGAAAAATCTTTTTATCTTTTTTGAATCAACCTCTCCTTGTATGTCTGTAAATGTACCTGTGTTGCAATATATTCTCCCCATGTGTGAAACACCCTACTTCTGGCTTAATTCTATAGCAGTGTTGTTGCAATCCTTATGATGTCAGAGTACATAAACAGGGAGTGGGAAAATATGCTGCCATTGCTTAAAAAGGGAGAAAAGTTAAATCGCAAACTGCTCATTGACAGATGGTGAAAACAGAGAGAGATTAGTTTTATAACTCACAATCTGTCCTGAACAATATGTACCTTTATCATACACACAGTGGTGGGACTTTTGACTTTGGGAGAGTGTAAAATGAGTGAAAATGAATAAGCATCCTGTTATATTTCTCTCCGGTCCAGATATTTCTGTGGGTAATTCAAACCAGAGCCGCTGACTGAGTTATTTATTTTTACTGTGGTGTAAGACTCAAAAAAGTGTTAGTTAACTTATTCATTTGCAGGATGAGGATGTCACTGGCTAAGCAGCATTTATTGCCCAGAGGGCAGTTCAGAGTCAACCACATTGCTGTGGGTCTGGAGTCACATGTAGGCCAAACAAGGTAAGGATGGCAGTTTCCTTCCCTAAAGGACATTAGTGAATCAGATGGGTTTTTCCAACAATTGATTCACAGTCATCATTAGACTCTTAATTCCGGATATTTATTAAATTCAAATGCCACGATCTGCCATGGCAGGATTCAAACCCAGGTCCCTGGAACATTACCTGGCTCTCTGGATTAACAGTCCAGCAAGAATACCACTAGGCCATCACTTCCCCTAATCAACAGTGCTTACAATAGTCACTATAAGGCTAGGTTTTTAATTCCACGAATGCTATCACTAGTTGATGGGAAAAGCTCCTGATTAGATCTGTTTTAAGGTTATTAATCTTTGGTGGATTGACTCCACCCTTTTGCTTAAACAGAATTTTAAAAGAATCATGATTACTTTAGTTACTCATTCTTTTTAAATTGTGATGAGCAAAAACAGGCTTCCAACCCCCTCAACAACAAATTTCATTTTGCATGGAGATGAGACGTGGAAATAGTTTACTTGTCTCCCTTTTTTGCTTGGGTACAACTTGTTCTATTTTTAGCAAATTCAGCGGGCAATGTGTAGTCTTTGATGTTCTACATGTGAATTGATCACAGACAAATCTTGGGATAATGGCTTATAGGCAGCCTGTAAACATACATTGTACAGAACGTTCAACATGGAAGACTTTGAGGTGGCAGTGGCTCAGTGATTAGCACTGTTGCCTCACTGTGTCAAGGACCTGGGTTTGATTCCACCCTCAGGTGACTGTTTGTGTGGAGTTTGTACATTCTCCCTGTGTCTGCATGGGTTTTCTCCCACAGTCCAAACTTGTGCGGGTTAGGTGAATTGGCCATGCTAAATTGCCCATAGTGATCAGGGATGTGTAGTTTAGGAGGATGAGTCTGAGTGGGATGCTCTGAGGGTCAATGTGGACTTGTTGGGCCGAAGGGCCTATTTCCGCACTGTAGGGATTCTATGATGAGGATACAAAGGTGCTTATGGGGGTTGCATTTCCCACGCTTTTACTGTAGAAAACCACTAAGTTTTCTAATGCAAAGAGTCTGCAACTTTATTAATTTAAAACGTCAAATCCTACTTTGTACCAAATGCAACTCTGACAGATTTAAAAAGGATATCGGATGTTTGTTGTGACTCCTGCCAGGTTCACAAATCTCCGATGTTCTGGGACAAGAATCACCCTCTAACATCTAACCTAGCATTCATCTGTATGCACAGATTGTAGCAGGGATTCCAGGTGGGACTGTGAGGTTCTCCAAAACTTTAAATTAATAGAGAGGAGGTATGGGATGTTTTAGCCAGCATAAAGGTGCATAAATCACCAGGGCCTGATAAGATGTGTCCCAAGCTGCTGTGGGAGGTAAGGGAGGAGACTGCTAGGGTCCTGGTGGTTATATTTAATACTTGGCTAGTCACTCATAAAGTGCCAGATGACTGGGGGATAGCTAATGTGGTTCCTTTATTCAAGAAAGGCAGCAGGAAACGACCAGGTAATTACAGACCAGTTAGTCTGACATCAGTGGTAGGGGAAAATTAATGGAAAATATTCCAAAGGACAGGATTAATTAACACTTGGAAAGGCAGGGATTGATCAGGGATAGTCAGCATGGATTTGTTAAAGGAAGATCCTGTCTGAATAATTTAACTGAATTTTTTGAAAGGGTGACTGAATATATTGATGAGTGCAGTGCAGTTGATTTAGTTTACATAGACTTCAGTATGATCTTTGACAAGGTCCCACATGGAAGACTGGTCCAAAAGGGAAGATGACAGCCTAGTGGTATTATCGCTGGACTGTTAATCTAGAGACCCACGCCACGACAGATGGTGGAATTTGAATTTAATAAAAATCTAGAACTAAGAGTCTAATAATTACCGTGAATCCATTGTCAATTTTTGGAAAAACCTATCTGGTTCATTAATGTGCTTTATTGAGAGAAACTGCCATCCTCACATAGTCTGGACAATATGTGACTCCAGAACAACAGCAACGTTGTTGACTGTTAACTGCACTCTGTGCAGTTAGGGATGGCATTAAATGTTGGCCTAGACAGTGACATCTTCATCCTGTGAATGAATTTAAAAAAGGTAAGAGCCCATGGGATTCAAGGCAATTTGGCAAACTGATCCAAAATTAACTTATAAATAGTAGGCAAAGAGTGATGGTGGAGAGTTGTTATTGTGATTGGAAGTCTGTGAATAGCAGTGTACCATAAAGTTCAGTGCTGGGACACTTTCTGTCTGTTATTTACATTAACAATATGGATGTGAATATAAAAGGTAGAATTAGTAAGTTTGCAAATGACACGAAAATTGGCGATGTTGTTGATAGTGAGGATGGTGGTGTCAGGCTATAGTTTGATATTGATAAATTGATCAACCGGTAAATTGGCAAAGCAATGGCAGGTGAAATTCAATCCTATAGGTGCGAGCCGATGCATTTTGGGAGGTCTAATAAGGGAAGGGCATACATAATAAATGGTAAGTTCTTAGGGAGTACTAAGGAGCAAAGGACCTTGGTTACAAGTCCACAGATCCCTGAAGATGTCAGCACAGGTAGACAGGGTGGTGAAGAAGGCGTATGGGATGCTTACCTTCATTAGCTGGCCCATTGAATATAGGAGCAAGGAATTCTTGTTACAAATTTATAAAACATTGGTTAGGCCCCAGGTGGAATACTACATGCAGTTCTGGTAGCCACATTATTGGAAGGATGTGAGTGCACTGGAGACAGTGTAGAGGCGATTCACTAGGGCGTTGCCTGGGATGAAAAATCTCAGTTATGAGGAAAGATTGATTGGCTAGGCTTGTTTTCCTTGGAGCAGAGGAGGCTGAGGGATGATCTGACTGAGGTTTACAAAATTATGAGAGGCGTAGACAGACTAGATCATGAGAATCCTTCCCCATGGCAGACTTGTCTAAGACCAGAGGGCACAAGTACAAGGTGAGAAGCAAATGGTTTTGAGGATATAGGAGAGGGAATTTTTTTCACCCAGAAGATGGTAGATATATGGAATGTGCTGCCTGACAGAACGGTAGAGGCAGATACCCTTGAAACATTTAAGAAGCATCTGGATGAGCATTTAAAATACCAGGGCATAGTAGACTATGTACCAATAGGATTAGTGCAGTCTAAACATGGTGGGCCAAAGGGCCTGTTTCTATGCTGGATGACTGTATAACTCTTTATGACTATGACTCCCCAATCAGGGAAAATATCCTCCTTCCTGCATCTAGTCTGTGTAGCCCAGTTAGAATTTTACATGCTTCAATTAGATCCCCTGATCATGATAACAAGGTGATGACAGAGGATGTGAAATGAAGCAAAGAATCAATTCATAAAACTTGTGTTGAGCAGACAGTCAGTAAAGTCTATTTGACAACAAGATGACACTTTATTTCCTGATTTATTCAAGCAATTGAATTTAAGTCTTCTTTGAAAGATGGCATTGCTGGAGTGAGACTTGAAATTGGAACTGTCTGCCTCAGAGGGAAGGACATTACTAACTGAGCCCCAGCTGTCACAAGATTTCTGCAGTTTTTCATCCAGCCTTGAAAATGCATGTCACTGAAACCCACTGGTGACAGGACCATCCATCAAGGTGGAAGCACTTGTTAAAGGAACACCAAGATTGCTTGTGGAAACCTTCAGTCATGCATACCTTGGGACTCGATGCAAACATTCCCGCATTCATGCTTCTATTTTCAATTACTGGGTCATCAGCAGAATTGTGAGTCACAATCTACAAATCTGTTACACCCTGATTCTTTTGCCTATTTACATCCTCTGGTTACACTTAACATTCTGACAGTAGGAACAGTTTATCCTTATATAACTGACCAATACACTTTATGTATTTGAACTTGCTATTAACCTCAGATAACAAGGTGTAGAGCTGGATGAACACAGCAGGCCAAGCAGCATCAGAGGAGCAGGAAGGCTGACGTTTCGGGCCTAGACCCTTCTTCAGAAAATGAAGAAGGG
>NC_063335.1:79967454-80098066 GCF_021869965.1 Rhincodon typus | reverse complement strand
CATTTTCTGAAGAAGGGTCTAGGCCCGAAACGTCAGCCTTCCTGCTCCTCTGATGCTGCTTGGCCTGCTGTGTTCATCCAGCTCTACACCTTGTTATCTCAGATTCTCCAGCATCTGCAATGCCTACTATCTCTTGCTATTAACATCTTTGCTCTAAGGAGAACAACCTAGCCTTTCTCAATGTCCTTAACTCCTTAAATTAAGTTCCTCATCCCTGGTACCATTACAATTTGGCAATAAAGACTCCATATTCTAAAAGGTTGCCTGCATGGACATATAGATGTAAAACCCTTTATAAAGGATTTTAGGATATATAACCATTCTGATGGGTAAAGACACCTTTCGGTTTGTCACTACTGCCAATAGAAACCTGAAGTTGCCAGGTTCAACGACAGGCTTCTGCTGCTAACTGGTCTGAAGTAGAAATAATGGCTAGTGGTATGGCTGCTCTCCTCGATATTATTAGAGGGGCAGAGAAGAAAGAAATGGTTGTTACAACAGCTTGAAATTGTGCATCAGTTCTGGATAAGACATGGACTAGCTGTTGTGGCAGCTTGGAAATGTGCTGAATGATTGCCAGCATTCATGGTACCAAATGTCAGCAAGAATCAATATCCTCAGGCGAAGAACTGAGAAAAATGGAGAAACAAAACTAGCTGAGTTGATTCAACTTTTCAAAATGCTTAATAAAACACACAAAAGTTGAAGATTTTCAAAAGTATGCAGAATTCTCTAAATTTACCCACCTTTCAGATTCAAACTGACAGAAAGCATGGATCACGTTGAAAATTACGAATAAACAGAGTCTAGCTACAAGTAAATAATTATGAACCTTTGGAATTTAACTCTACTAGTAAAAATTCTAATACTGTATAAGCTCCTCCTCCATACATATATAGTTAGGAAAAAAAAAGGGTGTTGTAGATGATGGGCAAAACTGGGAAAGCAGTTCAATGGTCCCTGTTCACAAGATCTGCTGAGATGACTTTTGGCTTTTCCTTTACCCCGATGCTTTCACTGATTTATAGGAGGCACAGGGTGACTGGTTCACATTTATGAAAGATCTCTGACTTATTCACTATAAATTTCAGCTTGCAGAATGAAAATTAAACAGGCTTTTCTTCAGGCTTAAAGTAGGTTTAACCTCAGAGGACAGGGACAGCTTCTGAGCCTGTGGAGATCTGATGGCTTCTCGTTATTTCGTTCACAGGCCCAATCCATCCAGATATCTGGGAACAGATCATATAGTTGTTTGCAGGTATGAAGCCTTTGTCATTGATAATTTGCCACTCATTCAATGGCCAATTAGCTACATGTTGCTGGCTGAATTTCCATTTGTACGTACCCTTGGCTCAACTCATCTGTACCTTCTCCTGTTTCTTCTTGAACAAGCAGCAGTGTAAATAGTATGTACACCAGCATCAAATTACTTGCTTTAAAAAAAAACATGCAGTAATCCTTGGTATTAAAACAATTATTTTCCTATTTCAGTCCTCAACTAAAAATACGGAAAAATAAAACTACATGGTCTTTACACTTTGCAGCAGAGCAGATGGGCAGACAATTCCATTAGATAACAAGATACCTTACCAAAACACCTCCCTGTGTCTTTGCCTCATGTTATGTTGTGTGGCCTCCTCAAGAAGGAACTGAATGAGGAGCCTGTGTTTGTAATTACTTGAGTGCAGAATTGTAGTGTACCATGTGTTACAGCTTCTTCACCAGGCACTTACCTGCTTTATTCGTCTATTTCTATTCTCATTGGTACATGGTGCTGAAGGAAGACAAGACTACATTATCAGCTGTATGAATTGAATGTTCTTAAGTCCAGGGTTCTGCATATGGGCAGGACAAATATTGAACATAACCTTCAGGGAAAACTACTCAAGCCAGTACAGATCAAAGGAAACACAAACATTCTGGTGCATAAATCTCTAAAGGTTCACAACTACTGCTGTGGGTCAATAGATTGAAAGCATAGCATGCTCGGGTACATTTATAGGTCAATTCAATCCTGCTTAGGCCTCAGAATACTGTCTTTGGTTTCCTCATATGGAGTAGAACATAGAGGATTTCGAAAGGGTACTGAGGATGCAGTAGGCTCCAAGAGCTGGGCCTCAATAATTTTGTGATGCATAGGGATGATTTCTCTTTTTTAAAAGTTCTTTCAGAGGATGTGGAAGTTGCTGGTGGGTCTGGTACTTATTGAAAAGATGGTTTTGGGCTGCCTTCAGGAACTGGTGCAGGACATGCTGCATTTTATTTATTTTAGTACTTTCAGTAGATAATTACTTTTGAGTTATGGTTTTTAGCAGGCCTACTTTGGAATTAGGTTCCACATATAGTTTTGTAGCTATTTGTTGATTGAATGTGTGATTTTTTATCTTATATGTGTAATTTGTTATCTCAGTTTGTCACCATGTCATCTAGAATTCGCAAGCGGATATTCTGAAGCAAACTGACTGGTGCACTGCGTTATTATCTATCATTATTTTGCACCTATTGTGATAAATGTAATAAGTTCTATGAAACTTGTGAAATCATATTCATATCCTGAGTGCTCCAGTAGCTAAGAGGACTCAAAGGCCATTATGTTGGTTCTCTCAACTCAGTCTCTAATTGTGATTAACTTAGAAATAAAGTTAATTTGCAAGCTCCGTATCTTTTATAAGGCCAGTCCAGTTCAGTTTCGTCAGTGGATGTTGAAACTCAGGGATTCTGTTATGGTAATGCCATTGAATGTCAAGAAGAGATAGTCAAATTTTCTTTTGATAGTCATTGCCTGACAATTTTTTGGTACAAATGTTACTTGTCACTTATGAACCAAGCCTGGATATTGTCCAGGTCTTGCTACATTTGCATGTATCAATATTGGAGAAGTCATGAATGGAACTGAACATTTAACAATCAATAGTGAACATTCCACTTCTGACCTTGAGTTGGAAGGATGGTCTTGATGAAGCAGCATTGACATTAATAACCTGATGAGGATAATAAGTTGTGTCTGTGTAGACCAGGGCTGGACAAACTACAGCTTGTGGGGCATATCTGGCCCACAAGAGCTTCTGATGTGGACCCATTGGTTGAACAGTTTAGCATTTCAAAGGATATCTGGATCTTTTTTGTGTCTGTACCAATATCTATCATTTCAATGTAACCTGTAATTATCTGCTAACATGCATTAATGTGTACCTTGTTAACCACAACAAGGAAATGTTTTCCTTTACCACACGAGACCGAGCAGTGCTGTTGCTTCCAACACTTAAACAGGATGATGGCAGCAACCTTCATCATGAGCAACAGCTCATACAGTATAATGAGCTGGCATACCCATACAACATCCACTTCCTGCGGAGTTGCTCTTTGGTTCCTGCTACAAGCCTTGTGCACAGGTCATAGTTTCCATACCTCTGCTTGGTACTTCTGGCCCAGAGGCATACCATTCTGAACCTATGTGGTGTGCTTGAACCTGAGATGGGTTTCCAATTGCAAAACTGGTGCATCGTCAGTTCTACTTAATCCCTATAACATTATCTTGACCTGTCTGTATCTCAACGCTATTTCTGTAACTTTCACAAGTCCTAAGCTTCTCTTTCCATCACTCTCCACTTCCTCGCATCCTTTAAAATGCTGTTCAAAACCAAAGCATTTGACCAAGTCTTCAGTTCTGATATTGGCTTCTGTAATTTGATGTAAAATTTTGACTGCTAACATTTTTGTGAAATTCTTTGGGATGTGTTACTACATTGCAGGCGCTGTTCAAATGTAAGTTTTTGTCATTGTTATTGCTGTTTTCTGCAACCTACTCTTATTTCCCAATGACAACTTTTCATTCTTTATAAGTCTTCTCATTAGTGTCCCTCGACACCATAGAATAAATATTACATGTTAACGGGGATTAATTTATTTAAGTCCTTTCAAACTTGGTTTGGAAAGTATCTCATTTACATCAAATTGTAAGGAGAGAATTTGTCCATGGTTTTCCCAATCAATATCAGGTTTTGTTACAATTCAAGGAGGTTCAGGTTGTATTTAATCATAGTACGAAATTAAGATGTTATGTTAAAAACTAAATGTAGTTTTGTTTTTTTTTGAGGGAAACATTCTGTGTTATTCTTAACTTTGGCAGAAGTTTTTGCCATATGCTCAGGTACCATATTGACAACCCTGACTAATTTTCCTTTGCATTTACAGTAATACATGAAAACATCTGAAACAGGGATCACATTTTGAGTATAATATCCTTTTTGGAACTTATTTGTAAAAGCAAAACTCTGGGCTGAATATTCTCCTCAATGAGGTAATAAAAATGATGGCAACCAATAGTCAAAAATCAGACACTCAACATCCAGAAAAACTTGCACAATTATGTCTTATGCTTTATTTGGTGAGTTCAGAATTCCACAAGGCAAGAAACTTTTCTCGATGCATTTGCATCTCGTTTTTAACCACACTAACATCACGGTTCCAATTTCCTGTCCGCAATTAAGAAACTTGACAGCATAAGGACTTGACTGATAAATCAGAGCTGGTAGCTATTAACACATCTTGTCAGTGTTCGTTATAACTCACAGAATGGCTGTTACCAGCTGTCTAGTTTCATTTCTAATTGAACTGCTTCTTCTGCATAGAGTGCCTTCCGGGTCAATTAGCTACTCGCCCTGGAGCCTTCTGGGTAAATAGTGCCACTGAATCTGCCTTCATTGTGTACTTCATTTGAAAGGCAGTAGTTGTCAAACACTGCAGATAACAATGAGGCCTCAAACAATCACGTACAATACATTGTACTCACTGCTTTCAAACCTGTGACATAAACTCAACAAGTCTCATTGTAACAAGGAACCTAAAATCTGAATCTGATGTTCCCAATTGGCCAGAAAAGTCTATAGCAAGTATTGGAAAACATTATATAACAGTTGCCAACAGGACAGGTGGCAAAGGTAGTTAAGAAGGCATGTAGGATACTTGCTTTTATTAACTACAACTTTGAATACAAGTGCAGGGAGAGTAAGCTGGAGCTGTATAAGATGCTAGTTAAGCATAGCTGGAGTACTGTGTGCTGTTCTGATTCCCACTCTTTAGCAAGGAAGTGATTACACTAGAGAGGGTGCAGAAGAGATTCACCAGGATGTTGCCAGGGCTGGAGCGATTCAGTTATGAAGAGAGATTAAGAAAGACTGGGACCAGGGCGCAACATCAAGTCTACTAACTTTGCAGCCTGAATCAATCCTTTGTTTTTAACAAATCCTCACACACGGTCTTGACGTGACATGGGTTGTTTTTAGCACATAACCCATTCTCACTCACTCTCGGCCTATCATCAGATCATATGGGATTACAAGGTGTAGAGCTGGATGAACATAGCAGGCCAGGCAGCATCAGAGGAGCAGGAAAACTGACGTTTTGGGTCTGGACCCTTCTTCACAAATGGGGGAGGGGAGAGGGCTCTGAAATAAATAGAGAGAGGGGAAGACGATGATAGAAATTGGATAGAGGAGTAGATACGTGGAGAGAAGACGGACAGGTCAAAGAGGCAGGGATGAAGCCAGTACAGGTGAGTGTAGGTAGGGAGTTGGGATGGGGGTTGGTCAGTGAGGAGGGAGGGGCAGGTAGGTGGGAGAAAAGACGGACAGGTCAAGGAGGCGGTGACGAGACGAGCTGGTCATGGGATGAGGTCAGGGGTGGGGAGATTTTGAAGCTTGTAAAGTCCACATTGACACCATTGGGCTGCGGGGTTCCCAGGCGGAATATGAGGTGCTGTTCCTCCAGCCTTTGGGTGGCATCGTTGTGGCACTGGAGGAGGCCCAGGATGGACATGTCGTCCAAGGAGTGGGAGGGGGAGTTGAAGTGGTTCGCGACTGGGAGGTGTTGTCGTTTGTCACGAACCAAGCGTAGGTGCTCCACAAAGCAGTCTCCAAGCCTCTGCTTGGTTTCCCCGATGTAGAGAAGGCCACATCAGGATACAATATTGTATCCGCTGCTCCTCTGATGCTGCCTGGCCTGCTGTGTTCATCCAGCTCTGCACCTTAGGATAGAATCATAGAATCTTTACAGTGTGGAAACAAGCCCTTCGGCACAAGTCCACACCGAACCTTGGAGCATCCCACCCAGACCCATCCCCCTATAACCCACCTAAACTACACATCCCTGAACACTATGGGCAATTTGGCATGGCCAATCCACCTAACCTGCACATCTTTGGGCTGTGGGAGGAAACCAGACCATCCGGAGGAAACCCGCACACACACGGGGAGAACGTGCAAACTCCACACAGACAGTCGCCCGAGAGTGGAATCAAACCCGGGTCCCTGGAGCTGTGAGACAACAGTGCTAACCACTGAGGTACCATGCCACCCCTCCATTTATCCAAATAACTTTTAAACATTCTAACTGTACCCGCATCCATCACTTCCTCTGGAAGTGCATTCCACACACAAACTACCGTTTGTGTGAAAAAATTGTCGCTTATGTCTTTTTTAAATCTTTTATCTCTCACCTTAAAAATATGCCCCCTAATCTTGAAATCCCCTACCCTACAGAATAAACACCTGCCATTCACTTTGCCTAAAGCCCTCAAGATTTTATAAAACTCTATAAGGACACCCCTCAACTTCCTATGCTCCAGTGAAAAAGACCCAGCCAATCCAGCCTCTCCTTATAACGCAAACCCTCCATTCCCGGCAACAACTTGTTATCTCTGACTACAGTATCAGCAGTTCCTACTACCTCATCAGATCATATGGGTTGCTTTCAGCACAGCCTACCTATTCTCACCTACTCTCAGCTCTTATTATCACTTATTCAGTTTCTTTTCAGTCCTGCTATCAACAAACCCCTTGACTGCCTGTCCCTTTCATATTTCTCTCTCTCTCTCTGGACTCCATTTCCATCGATCTGTTCACGTCCCCCCAAACTTCTCTTCAGAATTAATACCTACTTTTCCTAGCTGCTATTAGTTTTGATGAAGCATGGCTGGACTCAAAACATTGATTCTGCTTTCTCTCCACAAATGCTGCCAGACATGCTGGCTTTCTCCATCACTTTCTGCTTCTGTTTGAGATCCTCAGCATCTGCAGCCCTTTGTTTTATTCTAGATAGACTGGGTTGGTTTCTTTAGAGCAGAGAAGGCTGAGGAGGAAACCTGATTAAAGTGTACCAAATTATGAGGGGCATTGATAAGGTAGATTGAAAGAGACCTCTCCCTTTGGTGGCGTTCAATGACCAGAGCACGTAGATTTAAAGTAAGGGGCCAAAGGTTTAGAGGACATTTAAGGAAAAGAAATTAACCCAGGAGATGGTGAGTATCTGGAACTCATGCTTGAAAGAATGGCAGAAAAGGTAACTATTACAACATTCAAGAAGTACTTAGATGAATGTTTGAAGCGCTATATCATACAGGGCTATGGGCCAAGTGGTGGAAAATATGACTAGAGTAGGTTGGTGCTTGATGGCTGTTGTGGCTAAGAAGAAGCTCATTCTATGTTGTAGACTCTTAACCAGGCCTTCTTGAGTTACCAAAGATTGAATTTATGAATTACTAAATGTAAGAGGAATTAGAAATGCAGCATGCATACAAACAGATTAGAAATAAGATAAAAATAAGACTTTTGAATCTAAATTCTTTGCAAAGAGTTGGATAGTTGAACGTTGTGGCCATTGTTGCGGTTACCAGTAGCATTAACTCCAATAGTTGAGTGACTGATTTCATGCCCTTTGTTTTGCAGATCAGTTGTTCTGATTCCTTTCAACTGTGATTGAACCGCTAGATTTGGAGTGAGAGCAAATCCATTTGTTGTCCTAATGTCTGGCTGCTAACTGGCTGTCTTTTAGCATCCAGAATAAAAGAGTCTCTTACAGGGGTGACTAGGGGCTGTTTGTCTGACTATGACCTTCACAGCTTGCTAATGCATGAACTCAGACTAGTACACATGAAAACATTCAGTCTCACTAGAACACTGCAGTGGAGTTGAAACCGGCATTTAACCCGTGTCCTTGTGTATTATTGAACAGGAAGGTATAACATATGCCTGCAGTTTGGGACATCTTATTCATAGAGGCATAGTGTCATATAGCACAGAAACAGACCTTTCAGTCCAACATGTCAATGCTGACCAATTTTCCCAAACTAAAATAGTCCTATTTGCCTGTGTTTGGCCCATATCCTTCTAAACCTGTCCTGTCCAAATGTCTGAAATAACAAGGTGTAGAGCTGGATGAACACAGCAGGCCAAGCAGCATCAGAGGAGCAGGAAGGCTGATGTTTCGGTCCTAGAATTTAATTTCACATATGAACCACTCTTTGTATTAAAATGTTGCCCTCAGGTCTCTTTTAAATTTTTTTCTTCTTTATTCATTAATGGGCCGAGGGTGTTGCTGACCAGGCAGCATTTATTGCCCAGAGGGCAGTTCAGAGACAACCATATTGCTGTGGGTCTGGAGTCATATGTAGGCCAGACCAGGTAAGGATGGCAGTTTCCTTCCCTAAAGGACATTAGTGAACCTGATGGGTTTTTCCTGACAATCAACAATGGATTCACGGTCATCATTGGATTCTTAATTCCAGATATTTTTTAATTGAGTTTAATTGAATTCAAATTCCACCATCTGCCATGGTGGGATTTGAACCCACATCCCCAGAATGTTATCTGGGTCTCTGGATTAAAAGTCCAGCAATAATACCACTAGACCATCACGTCCCGTCTCACCTTTCTCCTCTCACCTTAAAAATATGACCCCAAGTTTTAAATTCCTCCATCTTAGGGAAAAGACATTTACTATTCACCTTATCTATGCCCGTCATTATTTTATAAACCTAGGTCACCCTACAGCTTCTTATGATTCAGTCAAAAAAGGCCCAGTCAGTCCAGTCTCTTCTTATAACTCGAACCTAGAGTCTAGTGAGAATGAAGGGCTGTGGCTTCTTGTTCTGCAGGCGCTGCATTAACCCCCTCATTGTTTTTGTAGTCTCGAGAATCACTGTTGAGTCTGTTTTGAGATAACACAGTGTGAAGCTGGAGGAACACAGCAGGCCAGGCAGCATCAGAGGAGCAGGAAAGTTGACGTTTCGGGTCGGTACCCTTCTTCAGAAATGGGCTCTTTCCCCATTTGAAGGACTGTTGTTACACATTTCCCTTTGCATATCTAGATGTTACTTCCATGGGTCTCTCTCTCTCTTCAGATAGCTGCTTAATTTATATTCGCTGCCATTTTTGGTTGTATCAGCCTTCTTTAAAAAAAAAACAGATTTTCGAATTTCAAGTTAAAAATGTTCACAATCTTTGGGATTCTGACTGATAATCATGCCACTATCACTAATATTGTCTGATATTAACACAATAAGGCATGTTAACTAATCAGTTGCAAGGATCTGTGAGTTACTTAACCTTGAGACTGTAATGACAAAAACAGTGTGACTATTTGAAGACACATAGAGGTCAATGAGCAGGTCCTGACATAACCAACAATGTAGGCAATTTTTAGTGAGTAGTGCACAGCACGTATTTTCTGTCATAGAGATAGTACTTCCTGATCTCACATAGAGGGTATTAATGTTCAGTTTCCAACAGTGAGTATGACATGCAAGTGATTGATCATTTGTTTCCTTCAACTAACTGTAAGTGTACAATCCCAATTGCACTTCTTGACTCAGCTGTTGTAACATATGCATCCCCAAATGGGTTGAAGTGCAGGAGGACCAGTGAAGGTGCTATCCTCACTTTTAAAGATGCTGCCAAATGCTGTTTGCTGTACAATTGTCCATTAGCATTGTGCATCTTGTGCCATAATATCATTGTGTATTTAGGAACGTACTTGTGATAGAAGTTAGTGATACTGAACCAAATCTAACTCAATTTATTCATTCCCATACCTATTGCAGGGAAGGACGGCTTTACAGTGCTCAGTGAGCAACACTAAAGCTGCCCAAATCCTAAAGAAAACACAGCATTTGACATTGTAGGGTGAAATAAATTGCCTTGCCCTTTCCCAATATGTGTCATTCTCTCCCACATCTTTCAACCATCAATTTGTTTTTCTCCTAGTTTGTTTTTCTGTCTTCTTTCTCTTTCTCCCTCTCTCTCCCTCTCCGAATCATAGTTCGCGGATATTTTTGCTTATTCTGATAACTTTGTCCTCAGGAGTGGCAATGAAACAGTGTGGTCCAAATAGTCAGGAGACCAGCAGAGCTTGGACAATCTGGACTGGCTGCAATCAACATAAATCAGAAATGATTTTTGCCAGTTGGAATGCTGAGGACAAATTGCTCATTCTGGTACACTCCAGCTCAAAGAGATATGATTGGAAACCCTTGAAACACATTTGGCATTTCCTTTTTGCAATCCTTGCTCATTTAAGTCCTATTTTGTCTGATTTTGGCTTTCAGAGTATGGGACAGTTTCTCATCCCTGGCTTTATCCTGGTGAAATTCCATTGAATACTTTCCATGGTATTAACATACTGCAGAGTTCATGACTCCACATGGGCCTCAAATTGACCGAACCATTTATCTGTACCAATTTATTATAACTAAACATTAAATTTTTCTATGGTTTTATCTACCATCATTCCCACTTTCAAGAAATAATGTTTTAGATAAACTTTTTCTATTCCCTAATCAGAATGTAATTTATGTATCATTGCTTGTTTCTCTTCCCAAAATGCATTCTCATCCCTCGCTTTACATTATGTCCCCTCTGTCATCTGACTGCACAGTCGTATGTCATGAGGAATTAAGTATCTTCAAAGACTCTTATTACACGACAGTTTCTAATTGCTGCATTGGTCTCTTCCACCAAATTGTTTTTTCCTCATTACATTATTCATTCCACCACAGCTGCTGATGACATTTAAATTCAAATAACAAATCTGGGATTGAAATCTAACTTCAGGAATGGTGACCTTGAAATCATTGTTAATTGTTGCAAAAACCCATATGATTCACTAATGTCCTTTATGGAAGGAAATCTGACACCTCTACCTGGTCTGGCCTACATGTGCCTTCAGATCCTTCGTATTGTGTTGACTCTTAATTGTCCTCTGAAATGGCCAAGTGCCAAATAGTTCAAGGACAATTAACAATGGAGAACAAATATGCTGGTCTTGCCAGCAATACCCAACCCCATGACAGAATAAAGAAAAAAATAAATCAACCATTCTTCCATCTGGCTCCACATCTTTACTGTTCTTTAAAACTTTTATCAGTCACCTCCTTGTGAATTTGATTTTGATTGTTTAAGTCTATCTTTCAGTACATTACTTTTCTTATCTGATCATTTTGCTACTGATTATATCTTGGTTTGTTTTGTTTTTACATGCCTTACTGTCTTATCAGTTTAATCCTCCTTCATTACTCTGTTCACTTTTGCTGCAAGGGCATTCATGAATTTAGTTTAGATAGAGCCTGTTCTATCTGAGCACTGACTCTCTGACGTCCCAGAAATGTGCACACCTCTTTTCTCTAGACATTCATTAATCCACAAATTTATTTGCCTGTAAATGATTCAGTATTTTTATTCTTTGATCGTGGGATGTGGTCGTCGCTGGCTACCAGCCAGCATTTGTTGTCCATCTGTAATTGCCCTCGAGAAGATGGTAGTGAGCTGTCTTCTTGAACTGCTGCAGTCAACTGACTGGCTTGCTAGCCATTTCAGAGTGAAGTTAACAACCAATCGTGTTGCTGTGGGTCTGGAATCATATGTAGGCCAGGCCATGTGAAGAAGGCAGTTTTCCTTCCCAAAAACACAATCATGAACCAGACGGGGTTTTACAACAGCTGTCATTTGCTACATGGTCTTCATTACACTAATTTTTAATTTCAAATATTTTATTGGATTCAAATTTTGCTAGCAGCATTTGTGGAATTCATATCTATGTCTTCAGAATATTATACTGGTGTTCTGGATTACTCATCCTGCGAAATGAGCACTATGGCACAAACTCCTAAAAACACTAATGTAATCTTTCACTTTAATGAGGACTTAACTCCTCAAGGATCCTTGGAAAGATTTCATTTCTACTGTTCCCAATTTATTGGTTTTGCATGAACTGTAAGATGCTTTTTCGTGTTCACTTTCCAGAATATTTTACACACTTTCCGTCCTAACAAAGCAGCACTATAAAGTTCAACTGTATTTCTCTAATTATGAAATTCTTCTATTTCCCTAATAATGGAATTCTCACAGCTATAGTTTTCCAATGAGTAGTCTTTTCTCTAGAGCATTATGGATTTGCTTAGTCTGTTCCCACCAGTGTGTCTTTGTCCACATTCCCTTCAGAGCTATTAAGAAGAGGGAAGCTTTTTGAATAAACAGATCCTTGGGATTTCGTTGTAATAGCTCTTCCATTTCTTATCTGCCATTAGGTGCTCCACTGTCTGTAAAAACAGAGGTAAAAACAGAAATAGACATATCACACCGACAAGTCTCTGCTAGATGTAACAGGTTAGGAGGCAGGAGGCCAGTTTAATGTTTTCTCTAGGGCAAGAAGGTGACTCATTATGTCGTAACATTTCATGAAAAAAAAATTGTGCTGCCTGAACTCTGATCACAACCATTTTCTTTATATTAATCTGCAGTGGAATAATGATTCATAAACAGCCTCACCTAATTAAGTGATTATCATATTAAAAGGATTTTAAAAAAACCTAATTCAGATCATAGTGAGGTACATTAGTTACAGCCACGCATTATCCTATAATATAGTTAGATATTGGGTAATATGAGAACTTGCTGACAGATAAAATGCAGGGACTTATTGTGGAATTGACAAACTCTGGTGTGTTCAGGACAATATTTAAATCCTAATTATACCATTCGATTGCACTTATGAGTGAAAGCTGAGCTGGTTTTGGGATGGCTGGCCGTGTGAAAATGATTCAATCTATGGTCCTCTACATTTAAGTGAATCTCTCACATATATGCCAGAGGAACACTGCCACAAATGCCAGCTGCTTTTCATGAGGGGCCCAAAAGATGCTTTAAGTCCTGCCTGTTTCTGCATTTTTCTCATCTGACATCTAGTCTGCAATGTTACCAATTGCACAGAAAACATACAACTTTAGTTCTCAGCTTTCCTTGCTTTAAGCCAATCTTCTCTTGCTCCATCCAAGTGCCTCTTCACAACTTAGAGTTACCTGCTGCACATCCGTCAAGCTGACCTCAATATTTCAGGATCTCAGAATCTATGTCAACAGTTTAATCTTTGCAACATTGGCTTGTTGTGATAAGCTTGAGCTTATGGAGCCATCAATTTTGTGGACACTTCAAGGGAAGTGAAAAAGAAGAAACATTACAAGTTTACATAATACAGCGGCTTCTAAACATAATAAGATAAAATCTTTGGATTTGCCCCCTCTTGCTAAGCCACTGTCTGCATCATTGTGAGGACTCAAAAAGAATGAGAACACAGAACAAGACAAATAGCAACTCTTGTTCCTGAACAACTGATGATGCAAAAGATGAAACTTTTGAAAGCCAGTCTACATTTGAAGAGTCTCCTGAAACCTGTTGTTCTGGCCCATTTGAAATTTGGAAGACCTTTTACATTGCTTGCTAACAATCTCTGGAGACTTTGGGATTATTTAGCTTTGAAGAATGAGGCAGATTGCTCTGCAGTTTTTGACAATAATCTGCAGCTGCACCAATATCCAATATGAAACTCACAGATTGGTATTCCTCTGGGTGATACCTGAAAAATTCAACCAATAGCACAAGCCATCAAGATACTCCCCATAATTGGAGTCACGTGAATTCTTTCATCTACATTCACAGCCTGGCTTTTTCTTAATTATTTGACAAATGACACAAAGGAACACTAATTGTTCACGCGTAGAATGATACAGTGCAGAAAACGGCCATTGTGCCATGTGCCGGCTGCTTGAAAAACTATCCAAATAATTCCATTTTTTTATGAGAGCAAAATATGGTAAAGCTGAAGATCTGAAATAAAAACATAAAAATGCAGGAAAGACTCAGCAGATGAGGCTTCGTTCTGGAGAGTATAATGGAAAGTGGGATGCATATTGCTGCAACAGTTATACCAGCCCCCCTCCCCCAACCCCACGCCCAAATTCCGTAATCTCTGAAAGGCAGGTCATTCTCAAACTGAGTTTAAACTGACTCATTGAAAACAGGCTGAGTGTCTGTCACTAAGGCCCCAATATCCCTATGGTGTCTTACCCACTGATTGTGACATGGAGAACAGGTAAGCACGGACTTACTGCATGTCATACTTTTTGTGTGTCTTGACAAAAATATGTCCAACAGGGGAGGGGTGGGGGAGCGATCCATAAAATCTAGCCAAATATTTCAGGTCAATGTAATTGCAACAGTACTACTAGATTTATTGTTGAATGTTGGGACTGCCCATCCACTAGATATCCTCTGGTCTAGGTGTTCTAATTATCCTGAATATTGGCAGTATTTTGCTAACTATCGTTCTTGTTCAACACTCCATAACATATGCTAAAAGCAACAACAATAGGAACTCGGGTAACTCCTATTGCAGCTATCACTGATGGCACATCCCTCAATTGAAATTTAACATAAAGACTAATTTCTTGATGTTGTCCTTCCCTGCTGTCCTAGTTTCAGCAGAGCTAATGGTGCAAACACTGAATCATTCTTCTTCCTTTTCAATTCAACCAGCTGAAATTCTCAGCCTTCCATTCTAGCAGGGACTGTAGTTAATCTTCTCTTAATTCACACCCATCTTGCCCTCCACTTGAAGGGAATTTTCTTCCTCAACTTCATTAATTCAGGAAATCATTCCACTGCCTTTCATTGTTTATTCTGCAGGCAAAAGCACTGCTCAAATTTAACCTCTTCTTTCTTTTATATTTTCTCTTCATAACCTTCCAATTCCCCATCCCCTTTATTGACAACCGTTTCTCCAGTTAATTTCATTTTCATTGTCATCGACACGCCTCCCATTCCTTTCTTCTTCATTTCGTATGTTCCTTCTACTCTATTGACATTATTACCAAACTTCCACATTGTTACCTCTAGAGATCCCCATGAATCTATTCTTGCACAACAATTCCCCTCCTCCCTCACCAAATCTGCAATCTCTCTCCCAATTTCTCATTTATCTGTTCCCATTGGTTGATGTCATCCAAAGCATGATGCCAGGTTTCCGAAATATGCTGATGACTCCCAATTCTACCCAATGTTAATTTCTCATTGACACTTCACTACCTCTGATTTTTCATGCTCTGTATTTGACCTTCAGTATTTGATGAGCAGAAATTCCTGAAACAAAATATTGGGAAGATTGAAGGCAATATCTTTGGCCCCTGCCAGACTCTCCATTACCTAGTCATTACCTAGCTCCTGCCCTGGTCACTATTTGAAGCTCCACCCAACTGTTTGTGAGATCAGAAACCTCAACTCTCTTCACCTAGTCTTGTTCATCCATTACCTCTGTACTCTCTGGCCATACGTTGGTTTTGGGTATGCCAAACTTTTAATAACAAATTTCTCATTCTAGTGCCAGAATGTTTCTGTGGTGTCTCCTGTATCTATCTCCAAATACGTCCAGTCCTAGAACCTTTAAGATCTTTGTGCTCCTTCCATTCTGACCTCTTGTGCAGACTCATATTTCATCACTTCACTGTTGGTAGCTGTGCTTTTAGATGCCAATAGGTCCTAAGCTGTGAAAGTCTTTCCAAAAAGCTCTCTCCTTTCTCCCTCTTTCTCTACCAGCTTGAGCAAACTTTTCTCACTTTGTAGATCAGCTGGATGTGAAGTTTCCAATGGACTGGCAGTGGATTTGTCTGGTGGTGTGCAGGAATCTGGTAATTGCAGCATGCCTGTATATAGTTTATTTTTTAAACCAGTCACTGGGTTATATTATTTCAATTGGATGAATGAGTATCATGATGACCCACATGAGGTGATTTCAAATCCAGCTTTTTAAAGAGAAATTACAAACATGAAATTTCTCAAGTCCTCTCTAGCTGGATTCTGAAGTTGGGGAAGACACGAAAAAGTGATCAGTTGAAGTGCAGCTGCTTGAAGACGATGGTTCACTTTACTGACACCTCCCCAGATGTGCTGGAGATTGTAAAGTCCTTAGCAAGGTATTGTTTCCACAAATCGGAGGAAGGTGCCTGCCAGTGAAACCAAGGAAGTGTAACAAAGGTAGTGAATGATATTAGCAGTAGGAACATAGTGCTATTCTTCTAGATTCAATGCTGAAAGTGGTTTAATCACATAATCAGTGCAGGAATAGTGAATACGTTGGCACATTTATGTTTTATATTTTATGTATGAGGCTGAGCCCTCACTGTCTGTTTTCAAGCCCTCTCCAGCACATCACTCCTCACACCAATTTAGTTTTCCAGACAAACCATCCTTCTCAGTCTCTGCACTTCATTATGTTCCCATCTGTCCATTCACCAGAACACATGTCCTCTTCCTTATAGAATGTCATGCTTGTCCCTTATAGTCACCCTCAATTAAGAGCCACCATCCATCTAGCTAACAGCATTTGCAATCTGGGATCTAAAAGTACAGAACATCAGGATTAATCAGAGAGATGGAATTGACTCTTCAGCCAATTCAGAACTAATAGCTAAAGAAGTGGAGCTGCTGGACATTAGTTGAGTCATGCTGTGTTTTGGCATCAGAGATGGAAGTATACTGGATCTTTCATTTACCAGGCAACAGAATGAAATGCCAATTACAGGGGCGTATATCAGTCATTCATAGACTCGATTTCAACAAGAATGAAATAGAATCAGAACGATCATAAACACAAAATGACCACTTTAAGCATTCTTACCTTGACACACCTAATTTATGATTTTGAATTTCCATGGGGCCTTTACTAAGGCAGAAAGCTTCTTCTTATCTACCCTATCAGAACTTTGTACACCTCAATCAGGTCTCCTAAACTGCACATATTTAGGGGCAAGGGACAATTTGTGTTGATTTTTGTCAGCAAGTACTAACTTACAACCCAAACCAAACCATTGACTGCCAATGTGGGATATGGTTGTTGTATCTTCAAATGAGAAGGACAGAATAATGTTGTTTCATCTCTGAGGCATGTTATTGAATATGAAAATGAGTATCATCTGAGTATTTTAATGAATGAATTGAAACAACCTGACTCTTGAATGTGTCAATTAACATTGGAGAAAACCAGTTCAGGTGAAAATTACCAAGGAGGAGGAGCAAACATTTTGCAATGCATTCCTGTGCACTGCCCTTAACTAGTCACTGTGCTGTTTTGAATGGGAGTGGCAGTTTAAAATAGTTTCATAGATCTTCTACTTACCAAGTTTCATCATGTTAATTTTCAAAAGCTTAACCTGTTTTTTGTTTCCTGGAATAAATCCAGTGAGAGTGAGACAAGGGAAAACTCTTAGTGATTGAAATGGTTAGCAGGCGACAAAGTGACACAGCCTAATCATATGATAGTTAGACCACAAGTCAAAAGAGAGCAAACATCACGCTCTGTTGCAAAGTCACAAATTCCTGAACATTTACTGTTCGGGGTTGAGGTTAGTTTTCCTGTTCAAAATGAGCTGACTTTAGATTTGATGGAATTAAATTTAAGATTCTGTTATGCCAGTTGTAATGCTCGTCTCGAATCATGATCAATAGAGACTACCACTCTTTGATTGAATGCCACACTAACCAGTTGAGACATTTGGAAATAACATTTTGAATATTAAGTGGAAAAGCAAAAGCACAATCCTGCCAATAATGGGAATCTGAAATAAGCACAGAAAATACTGCAAATAATTAGAGAATGTCTGACAGCATCTATGGAAAAAAAAAGTCAGAGTTAATATTAGGCGTTGCCACCCATTGTTAGAACAAGGAACAGTTAGAAATCTATTGAAGTGAAAAGGTGGGTAGAAAGTGGGTAAAAGAACTATTGTCACATGAAAGCCAAATAAAACAAAACAATGAGAGATAAACCAAGACCAGCAAAGAGAAAAGATTTAAAAAAATTGGAGTAGGTGTTAAAATTATTGAACTAAATGTTTCATCTGAAATACTGTAAGATGCTTAATTGAAAAAAAAATGAGATACTGGTCAGATCCCCTGCCTTTTGATGATATTGTGATGACTGGCATAAAAATGACCTTGTACAATCGCATCAAGAAATACCACTGGATCTTGTGCCAATCAGGTATTTAAGTGGCCACCCAGCTGGGCTTCCCACTGGGAACAATTCATGGTGCAGTGAGGTCCTACCCCGTCTGAGCTGTTAGCCAGTCAGAGGCTGTGGCTCCTGGTGGCAAAGCAACCAGAGGTCTAGGAGCACTAGGCATGGGAGGTATATTTTCAGGGGCAACAAGGGCTGGGGTCGCAGAAAGAGAGGGGTCAAGGGAGGTCAGAGGTAAAGGTGGGTGTTTGGCTTTCAGTGGCCAGCTTATTGATTCTATCTGTGCACTTAATCATTCCCAGGATGGGACAGCTCATTGACCTCAGGCAGACTGACAGGGCCTTCTCAACTCTAATTCTGATCAGGAGGCTCCCAATGTTCTCGCCTGCCAGAAATCATGTTAATCCAGGTGGTGGCAGGAGAATCCTGAAGTGGTCATTCAATCTAAGAGTGTCAGTTGATGACTTAATTCCTGTGGTTGAGGGAAGGCAGTAGGAATATTTCTAGGACACCAACGCTCCCTGAATATTGTCTGCTTGTCCAAATTCTTTGCTGCTTTTTAGGAGGGGAGCTATCTGATAACTGTTCCTCAAGCTTATATTGAACTTATTTTTTAATTCCTTCATGGAATGAAAGTACCACTGGCGGGGCCAGCAATTATAGTCCATCGCTAGTCGCCCTTGAGAACGTAATGGTGAGCTGCCCGTTGGACCGCTGCAGTGCATTTGGTGCAGGTAGACCCACAATGCTGTTATGGAGGGACTTTGACCCAGCAATACTGAAAGAATGGTGATATCAGATTCAAGATGATGGCAGAGTAGCAGCACTGCGCATGGGTTCTTAAACCTCAGCTCATCTGCTCCCATATGCTTTCGTTCTTTTTTCTCTTTCTTTTTACTTCTGTTCTTTTTCTATGCCTTAACCTCCACTGCAATTAAAGAAATCAGAGTCAGCAAGGCGGGGAAGATTGTGTGAGCAGAGATCATGGGGAAAAATCACACTGAGGAGAGGTTATGGGGAAGAGAACATCATTGGGTTTAGTCTCTGCAGAGGGAGAGATAGGGATTACGAAGGGAAGAGGGTTTGCAGACAAAGAGGAGAAGCACTCTTGCTCCTCATGGCCTATGTCAGTGATTGGCTGCTCGATCTGGCACGTCTTTCCACTATTTGGCAGCTGGGTTTCTGGAGCCTTTGTAAACTCAGCTGCAGCCTGCTGTGTTCATCCAGCCCTGCACCTTGTTGTCTTGGATTCTCCAGCATCTGCAGTTCCTACTATCTCTGCAGCCATTAGATTTAGCTCCTGCCAAAATGTGAGGAGCACAGCCCCATTAACACACTAAAAAGACTGAGGGTGGTTTCCTGAGGTACTCTCATCCTCTGCACGAAACTGCATGTTAAACTCAAAATAGACACATCTGCATCAGGTATTTCCATTTTAAGTTGTCCCATTCTCTATGTAACAATTATGCCTGCATTCTCGGGTTAAGGATCATCTTTTCTGGGCTGTTGTCTAGGTTGGTGTGTATGCCTGGGACTTATAGAAGGATGTGTCGCTCAGTTTGATACCAGTGGAGGTAGAATACAAAATGCACAATCCTATGTTCTTGCCCATGTGATAAGGCGACCTGCAATTTTGATCCACAATTCTGGACCATTGATTATTTGTATTGGCTGCATTAACATTCAAATGCCCTTCCTGAACATCCCAAAACATAGCTTCTGTTAACTTACCCTGACATAATCTATAGTGTTATCCAAGGTGACTGCCAGCTGTGTAGCCAATTAATGTTTCCACAGAAAACAAAACATTATGCCCCCAGCACTCTTATTGTTTCTTTACAGATATTACATTGACATGAGACATAAACAGCAACCTCAGTTGACTATAAACAATGTCATCAAAGTCCAAGGGTACATTTAGTATCATTGAAAGTTATTCGAAAATTCTAACTGCATTGTTCTCCTTATTACTTATCATTACAAAAATTAATGTTCACAGAAATTTCATGGGCTAATTTCTACTGTGGAGCAAGAATATTTTGCATTTATTTAACCCAAAGGAATGATGGACAAATGGTTTTCGTATTAATTGCATGATCAAATGTCATCCTCATAGAATCGTGGAGTCCTACAGCACGGAGATAGGCCCTTCCACCCAAACTGGTCTATGCCAACCAAATTGTCCATCCATGTTAACCCCATTTCCCTGCTCTTGGCCCATGTCCTTCTAAACCTTTCCTATCCATGTATTCGTCCAAATGCCTTATAAATGTTGTTAATGTACCTGCCTCAACCACTTCCTCTGGCAGCTCACTCCATATCTGTACTATCCTCTGTGTAAAAAAGTTGCCCCTCAGGTTTCCATGTAATCTTTCCCCTCTTACCTTAAACTATTGCCCATTACTCCTTGATTCTCCAACCCTGGGAAAAAGACTGAGTGCATTCATCCTATCCACGCCTCTCATGATCTTATACATTTCTTTAAGATACCCCCTCAGTCTCCTATGCTCTAAAGAAAAAAGTCATGGCTTATCCAACCTCTCCCTATAATTCAGTGCCTTGAGTCCTGGCAATATTCTTGTAAATTTCTTCTGCCCTCTTCCAGTTTAATAACATCCTTCCTATAGCAAGGTGACAAAAACTGAACACAATACACCAACGTCATGTACAACTGCAACATAACTTCCCAAATTCTATACTCAATGCCCTGATTGATGAAGGCCAGTGTGCCAATAGCCTTCTTCACTGCCCTATCTACCTGTGACTCGATTTTCAGAGAACCGTGAACCTGAACTCCAAGGTCCCTCTGTTCCACTACACTCCTTAAGGCCCTACCATTCACCATGAAATTCCTACCTGGATTTGACTTTCCAAAATGCAACACTTCACACTTATCTATATTAAACTCTATCTGCCATTTCTCGGCCCACTTCCCCAGCTGATCAAGTTGCTGCTACAATTTCTGATAACCTTCCTCACTGTCCACGATATCGCCTATTTTAGTGTCATCCGCAAACTTACTAATCCTGCTTTGTACATTCTCATCTAAATCATTGATATAGATAACAAACAGCAATGGACCCAGCACCGACCCCTGAGGCACACAAGTCACAGACCTCCAGTCCAGCAAGCATCCTTCCACCATTATTCTCTACTTCCTACTATCAAGCAAATTGTGTATCCAATTTGCTAGCTCTCTGTGTATTCCATGTGATCTAACCTTCCTGAGTGGCCTACCATGTGGAACCTTATCAAAGGCCTTACTGAAATCTATATAGACTATGTCTACTGCCCTGTCTTCATCAATCTTCCTGGTCACTTCATTAAAGAACTTTAACAAATTTGTGAGGCATGATCTCCCACACATGAAGCCATGCTAACTACTCCTAATCAAACACTGTCTTTCCCAATGCACATATATATGTCTGGCCCTTCCTGGCTAGTGGGGTAACTAAATTAATTAAAATTTGGTGATTCTTAGGTTGCTACCGCATGGGACAGCAATTTAAGCTGTCACATTGTCACTAAGTGTCAGTTGGTTCAGTAAGGCTTTGAGTGAAGCAAATCTATTGCCTTTCCATAGCCTGGCCATAAGTGATACCACTTCCACATGACATAATTGATTCTTAACATTCTCAGAGTCATTAAGGATGAGCAATAAATATGCCACAATTATCCACATCCTGAGAATAAGTATACTTTTAAATTATAAACTGAAGGTGCTGGAGAAATTCAACATGTTTGGTAGCATCTGTGAAGACAGAAATAGAGTTAATGTTTTGAGTCCTTTATGACTTTTCCTTTTCTTCTTGGTCTGAAGAGACCTGCTGAGTTTCTCTAGCACCCTGTTTTTATTTCAGTTTTACAATATCCTCTGCACTTTAATTTAATATATATATTTTTAAATATTATTTAACATGTCCTGCTGTGCTATCCATCCCTCCATACACTGATCCATAATCGATAAACATCAATTAGCAGGCCTTTGACTCCTAGTTTTACAGTGCTGCATTATTAAAGTGTCAGGCCTAGCTTAGTTGGTGCCAGTATTCCCTTTAAATCAGAAGGTTCTGGATTCAAGTCCCATTTCAGTTTGTAAGGAAGAAGACTAAATTGAACTGCAGGATCTGAATATTGTTGGAAGTGCTATATTTCAGATGAGATGCTAAACCAAGGCCCTATATCCTGTTTGTGTGGATTTCAAAAAAAAAAATCCCATGGTATTATTTTAACTAGAGAGGGCCCAGTCTCCTGGCCAAAACTTATACCTTGATCAATGTACAATAAGGGCTTATCTGGTGATTAGGACATTGTCATTTGTGGGACTTACTGTGCACACATTGGTTGCTGCATTTCCTGGAATAAACCAGTAATAATACTTCAGCGGGTTTTAAAGCACTTTGAGATGCCTGGTGATGGTGATGTATAGATACAAACTTTCTTTCTTTTTACGGATACTACATATATTGTAGCATGGAGTTTCTAAATGTGAAGAGAAAAATGTTTCTCTATGTAGCACAACTTTTAGCTTATTTGATTGGAATTGTACAAATGATTGTTAAACAGATAGCTGGAAGGAAGTTTTTGTGTCTTGCAGCATTCCCACAGTTTTACCATTTTTCTTCAAGGCTTTCAGGTTCATTGAAATTAACAGCAGCACATTTATACTGTAACCACATGGTCCAAAGACATAATTCAAACATGGACTCCAATATAATTTTCAGATGAATTTGTCTTCAAGCTGGCAACAAATGCAAACAAAGACCAGGAATAAGCCATTCAGCCCTCCAAGACCGAATAGGTAATAATTGATTTGTATCTTAACTGTATTTATCCACTGTTGTTCCAAATCCTTTGCTATTCTTTTTATCTATGCTTCCTGATTTTACTTGACAATATTGTCCTTGCAAACTGACGTCTCCGACTTCTCACTCCTTTCCAAAGTCCTCAAACATGTTGTCATCTGCCAAATTCATTCCCTTTTTTCCCAGAACTCCATGTTTAAACTACTCCAATCAGGTTTCCACCTGTGCTGCGTTACCATTCTCCTCTTCCTGAGTCAAATGGACTTTTCTGGGTTTGAACTTCCAAGGGTCAGAGAGGGGCAGGCACAATGGAGGTAGAGGATCCAACTACCTCTGGAGTGACCTGACAAGAGGCTTCTGAAGGGCCAGAGGTTTTTTCTCTGGATGGATGCCTCCTGGCACCATCCTGCCTCCTTGACTGGGCATCTCTCCAGCAGCCCCTGGGAATACTGGACTTGGCTCTCCAGGACAGCCACCAATCTGTCCATGGAGGCAGCTAAACATGATTGAGGCAGATGGGACCCCAAAGTGTAGCTGTATTCCTGTAGCCTCCAGGCTACGAGGATCACCGCCTCTCACATACCTGTCTGCTGCTCCTGTTCCTCCCAATGCCCATGAAGGAACTCGCTGATCTGCCTGGGACTATGCTGGTTCCTGGACTCTGGCAGTCTTCTGAATACCAGCGACCTGGGCAGCTTCCTTCTCAGCCAGCTGTGGAGCTCAAAAAATTGTGCCTCCAACCTTTCTATTGAGGTGTCAGTTTCTGAGCCAGTCAGGTTTGCAGGAAGCAGGCTTCCTGATGTTCCCCTCTGAGGAGTCAGAACTCTCTTCCTCAGAACCTGAGGAGTTTGCTTCTGGCGGAGCTGGCCGTTTCTCCCCTGGGGCTGTGGACATCCCTCTGGTACATATAAAGGAGAGAAGGTGGCACGGCTGATGTTTAGAGGTAGAGTGCTATGAATGATGATTGGGGTAGGTTTATGAGAGATTTGAAGTGGAATGAAGAGTGGTACTCACTTGGTGGGGCATGAATGTCTCCTAGTCTCCTCCTGCAAGGGACAGGATTCTTTCCTCATAAAGGGATGAGGGATCTGATGTTAGGCTCCTCCACCTGTCCTTTCTGCCCTATTGTGGGCGTTCTGCTCCTGGAATGAGAGAGAGAGGAAGGAACTGAGTGAGATTAAAGTAGGCAGCATGGCTGCTAATGCTGGTGCAAGAGGGAGAAATGTGGTAAATGCTCCTGGCAAGTGAGTAGACAGCGCAGAGGACATGCAGGTTTGGTGATCTGGAAGGTCAGGGCAAAATGAGAGCAAGTGAGGGAAGATGTTGCATGCAGTAGTGACAGTGGCAGAACCATGAGCTTTAGTGGAGGTGGGTTAAGTACAGAGATACAGTGAGTGTTATGTAGCAGTGTCGTATTTTCCTGGTGGAGTGAAGAAGGTCATTGACCTTCTTACTTCTTGTGGCATTGATGGCCATTTTCCAGACTGTGAAGGTTGGCCTAATCCAGTTGGTGACCTCGGACCAGGCTGCCCAAGTCTGGTGGTATAGCTTCCTCTGCCAGACCTCTTGGAGAGGGCGCTCCTCTACAGAACCACCCCATCCACCAGAATCTCTACGTCCCTGCTGGATACTCATGAGCCATTTTCTCCTTCTCCAACATCTCCTGACTTAAATGTCTGCAATTGAACAGGATAGCTTTGGAATGCCAGCGTTTGTCTGATTGCAAAGTGGTCATTAAATATAGTGCATGTGACCAGGAATACTGACCTTTTGGCAGATATCTGTTGAATGGCAAATTCTTCTTGGAGTGGCATGTGATAAAATGGGGCTAGAATTGGCTGAGGGGGCACTGAAATGGGGGGGTATGAAATTAATGAGGCAAATTTGGTGAGATATGGCATGAGATATGAAAACCCTCAAAAAAACCTGGCGAAATGACACCTACCCAAAAAGAACTTAAGATTCAGCCCATCGTTTCTAAAACTGCTGAACCCCTTGAGTAGATTACAGCGTTGTAGTTCAAAAACAGATTAGTTTGATTAGCTCGTTAGCGTTGCTGATTATTCCTCAAGATAAAACAAACCTTTCAAAATCCACAGTGTCTTAATTGATGAAGCGCTGATGAAAAGCTTATTCAGTCCATAATTAAGAAACATTAAACGATTTGGAATTGCTGTCAGTTAGACTTAGTTTAATAGGATTTTGGATTCAATGAAAGATCCACCATTATATTATAAGAATAGGTTCACTGTCCTTTAGGACAAATTAATTTGTTGATGTGCCATGTAAGTCGGAAACAAAATCTTTCAGAAAATCCCGTCAAATGAGATTACTTTGTTATGTTTTTGTTCTTTGCTATAATTTGAAAAAAGCCCTTCCGTTAATTTACCAAAGAATATAAGGCAGAAACAACTTGGAAATTTTTTTGTCTTTGTATGGACTTTGGCTCAAGTACAGACACTAAAGCTTTCTTGCAGAATCCAACATTTCTGACCTGGAAATGTGAAAAGTGGGAGCTGGGGCAGGAATTGGAAGAGGAAGGGAAAAGTAGAGAAGGGTCTGTTCTGGTCAAACATGTCAGTAATGATTATGCCAGGGATCTGTTTTATTCATTTGCTGATTGCTCAATTTATTTCTTGAATTTGCAAGGATAATGAGAATGTTTTTGATACATTTAATCAAAATCTATTTCTGAGACATCATGCAAGTGAAAGTATCCTTATTGGTATGTTTATAAATTGAAACATATATCGACCCTGATTTTCACTTCAAGTTAGTTGTAAGTTTATGGGTAGCAAGAGGAGTTTAAAATTGACCTTCTGTTTCAGAAAACAAGTCCAGGGTAACTTTACTCCCAAGCCACATGAGATTCTCTCAGGTGTCAGCTTTCCCGTTGGATTTGCTGACATTGGAAAACTGTCCATTTCTGAAAGACAACTTCTAGTGGCATGGTGGCTCAGTGGTTAGCGCTGCTGCCCCACAGCACCAGGGGCCCAGGTTCAATTCCACCCTTGGATGACTGTCTGAATGGAGATTGCACATTCTCCCTGTGTCTGTGTGCGTTTCCTCCAGGTGTTCCTGTTTCCTCCCACAATCCAAAGATGTGCAGGCTTGGTGGATTGGCTATGCTAAATTGCCAATAGTGTCTGGGGATGGGGCTGGATGGGATACCCTGAGGGTTGGTGTGGATGTGTTTGGCCAAAGGGCCTGTTTCCATACTGTAGGGATTCTATGATCCACCGGGGAAAATTTAAAAATATGGTTTGATCACTTTAATACACTAAGAAGTCCATTTCAATTTGTCCTGGAATTAAAGTCTGTCCTTTATTATATTTTTAGTTTCTGGTTTCTTTTCATTACAGCTTGTTCGTCAGCAGTAGCAGATGATGTGGACCGGTCTAACGCTGGCACCTCCACATCATGGCTACCATCGACAGCACAAACTGCTGGCTCAAAGTAAAGAGGATCTCCAAGAAGATTGTGCATATCGACACAGACACAGAGATGCAAGAAAGCAGAGAAGATCCTGAAAGGACTACAGATCACAAACCCACTCAAATCGACCTACAATACAAACTTTGCTGAGAGACTTGGCCATCACACCTCTCGCACACTTCTCAGTCCAATACTAGCAGTAGCAGAATTATTGAAGCAGGAAAAGGTTAAATGATTTCAAAGCTCTTTAATGTAAAATCAGGGGTGGAGAGCTGTTAATACTGAAGGACTTTTACTGGCTTTTCAGGTGAAGGACTGGGAACCTCATTGATAATGTTTCTCTGTCAACTTGCCTGGCTGGCCTAGCTACAATGCATTTCTCTATGCTGCCATTTTGTCATTTGTTCTTGCCTTTGTCCAATTCTGATCTAACGATACATCATTTTTTTGCTGAGCTTCCAGCACCTCCACTCCTCATTTGCATTTTCAGGTTGTGTAGATTCAGCAATCTGCAGTGATATGGGGCAGAATTTCTCTCCCTGGTGTGGTCAAAGCAATGATGACATAGTTGGGAAGATGTGAAAGGAATGAAAAAAATCAGAATCTCAACATAGGGAAATATTTTTGCAGTTTTCCCCTTGAACTTTAAATGGTAACTTCAGAATTTTGCCATAGAGCAGAGCCTTACTTTATTTCCTTGTTCACTTTCCCTGAGAAACTAGATTGTGCAAAATCCCAATTTATAGGTCAGACTGGGTACCTGGTAGCTACAGCTCACTGATTGATTGTCTTGGCTATCATTCAACTTTTGTTTCTTCAGCATAAACTCCCTGCCTACTGTATGGGCACTATCCTCCTTTGTCCATACAAATTGGCACTGGCAAACCACCAGCTTCATGACATCATTGTGTCTGAACTTGGAACAACTCTCACACCAACTGCCCTTCAGGAATGTAATAGGATATTCTCGACTTGCCTTGACAAGTGCAGCTCTAACAACACTCAAGAAAATTCAGGACAAAGCAGCCCGCTTAATAGGCACCACATCCACAGGCATCCATTTCCTTCACCACTGACACTCAGTAGCAATGATGTGTACTATCAATAAGATGTAGTGCAGAAATTCACCAAGGCTCCTTAGGACAGAAATTTCCAAACTTGCAGCCAATACCATCTAGAAGGATAAGGCTAATGAACAAATGCAGTTTCCCCTACAAGCCACACACCATCCTGACATTGAAATATATCGCTGTTCCTTCAGTGATGCCAGGTCAAAATCCTGGCATACCCTCCGTAGAATTATAGATACCTGGATTGCTTTCGAAGTGGTCAATGAAAGGACTTTGGAACGTACTTCTTTTCAGAAGATATTACTTGGTATTCATATGTCTTGTGAAAACCATTTACTGTCAAGTTCTAGTTTCTGTTTTGGACATTGTTTTGAAGTAATTGAGTAAAAGCCTGTGGAAAAGAAGAAGTTTCCCAGCTCAGCTTGCCTGTTTCTGGTAAAGAACTCCTGCTCCAGCCACTCTGTAGCCTCTGAAAGAGTTTGTCAACATTTCCTAAATGACTGTGTCTGCAAAGGTTTCCAGAGACAACTGCAGATGCTGAACAACAGCCTTTGTGTGCCTAACCATCAGACTGGCACCTAAGCATCTCAAACTTTATCAATTTTTATCTTCAAGAACTCAGGCCAGAGTGTTCTCCTGTTTTAAAGTGAATTTTTGCTGAGAAAGATCATTTATTTTTGTCCCTTTATGTTGTCTGTGAGAGTTTGGGATTATTTCGAGGGGTAGCTGTGCATAACAGTTTGGAAGTTACAGATTATATCCCCAATAGAGGCCTATGACAATAAAAAGTCAAGGATGATGGTGGGTTTGCCGGTCACCAGTGAAGCTGGACACCATGAACCTGTAGGTAGCAAGTGAGAAATCAGCCTCCTCTTGCAGTGCTCCTCTGAAATATCCAAGAAAGTTCCTATAAGCTCATTGGCCCTTTGCTAAGGTCATCTATGAGTAGCACCCAATCACTTGCTATATTCTAACAAACCTAGTTGCTACTTGTTCTGTTTCTTCAAGTTTTTGCTGCAGCTGTCCCCTTTCGGTCCAATTGTTCAGTTCATTCAAAACAGTGAAGCAGAAACAGCAACCATGATAAGCAGTGGTGCGAAATGAGGAAGAAAATCAGAAAAAATGAAAGAAATTTAGAACTGCACTTCTTCCATGTAGCACAAGTCAGAATAGCCAAGGTGAGTGGCCTCTACTTTCTGCTTCCTAATCCTGTCAGTTATTAGCTGAAACCAATGTTCCAATACTTACTTAGCAAGTTTGATACTGGGAGAAACCTTCGGCTGACCTAATGAAAATCACATTATGATCCAAATGATATTATTTTATATTTATTAATGAACTAATTAAGGAAAACTTAACACATTGATTAGCCTATAGCATAGTATACAGAGAAAGAACATACAACATGCATTGTAAATATTTTTGGGGGAAATTTCAAAACGCAAAAAATTTGAACAAAAGTATATAAATTCCATGAATGCTGCCATGCAAAGTATTCAATCCACGTATTGTTCGTTTCATGCAATGTGTTTGTTGTTCAGGCCTTCATATTGTTCTAGAGACTTATGTCCTGAAATAGATACAAGATTAACAAAACAGACTAGTTTCACTCTTAGGTCAACTCCCATGAGATGGAAATCTCAGGAAGTACTTCCTCTTGCTGGGGAATGACGAATGAAGATAATGGATTCTAATTGACTCAACCTCTCACTAAACAGCTCAGACTTTGCAAAATACATGGCTTTAACTTTTGGTCAGATTAGAAGTCTTACAATTCCTACTGTCAGAGTTAATAAATCTAGGAAGTACACTTGAAGGATATTTAAACATATTTAGAATGGAAGCTTATGACCGTAAAAATCACTTTGAAGAGAAATGGTTGCCATTATTTTATCAGACTCACATTCTAATTATTTAAATGTATTGTCCAAAACAACAAAGGTTTTATCCCAGTCTCTGTCACATCAATTTCCACATTAAAATTCAAACTCTTGAAATTAGTAACAACATTTACAACATTTACCCCTGCTGACCAAGCTCAGGGAGGGATGGCAGAGGGTTGCAATGCTTAATGAAGGTCCAGTTAAGAGTCTCATCCAACACTGCAGATAGTCAACTAAATCCATCCAGCAAGCCTTTTAGGTTTCCCAATGACATTCTATAGGGAGTGGGGTTGGAATGGAGGAGGGATGGGTGATGTGGATCTCAAATCCTCAATCAAGTCTCTGCTGTAAACTCCCCCACCCACCGCTCGCTGGTCACCCAAATCCCCATTCTATTCTGTTTGGGGGCCCATGGTCAAACTCTCCTGTAGCCTTGAATATAATATGGAGAGTGGCAGTGCCAATACTAGGAAGGTGACAGCCTCTCATCGCCAGCAGGTTTCATCAACATGATTTCTGCCCTTAATAGAGTGGGAAGCTGGTGTGGCCCTAGTAAAGCACCTGATTACCTGGTAATGACACAGAGCTCCCACTGCTTCTCCAACAGATGGGCAAGGACACAACTGAAAGTTCCAGCACTTTTTATTACAGCAGTTTCTGACCCTGGTGTTTCTTCCTCACTTTGTTTGAGGCTTGGCTTTTATCTTCAGATTACTGCTACAATTTAAAATAAGGACCATAGTTTACATTGGCTAGGCTCATTAGTGACACCAGAGGAGGGTGAAGCAGGTAATGGAAGTCTGATAAATCAGTTACAGAAATAATGACTAAACCTGTATTTATGAAACAGATTTAAAGTTCTCACGCTATCCCTGAGCACTTATGTCTAATAGGGATAGCAACAGCAATGCAAAGGAGTGAAGCACCATATATGGGATAACACAGCATGGAGCTGGAGGAACATAGCAGGCCAGGCAGCATCAGAAGAGCAAGAAAGTTGACGTTTCAGGTCAGAACCCTTCTTCAGAAATGGGGAGGGGGAAGGAGCTCAGAAATAAATAGAGAGAGGAGGGGTGGGGCTGGGGAAGGTAGGTGGGATGGTGATAGGTGAATGCAAGTAGGGAGTGGTGGGGATTGGTCAGTGAGGTGGGAAGGGCAGATAGGTGGTAGAGAAGATGGACAGGTTGTGTCAGGTCAAGGAGGCGGGGATAAGAGGGAAGATTGGTCGTGGGATGAGGCCAGGGATGGGAAGATTTTAAAACTAGTGAATTCCATGTTTAGGCCATTGGGCTGTAGGCTCCCGAGGAGGAATATGAGGTGCTGTTCCTCCAGTTTGCAGGTGGTGTCATTGTGACACTGGAGGAGGCCCAGGATGGACAGGTCACCCAGGGAGTGGGAGTGGGAGGGGGAGTTAAAATGGTTTGCGACTGAAAGGTGTTGTCGTTTGTCATGTGCAGAGCACAGATGCTCTACAAAATGGTCTCTGAGCCTCTGCTTGGTCTCACCGATGTAGAGGAGGCCACATCAGGAACAGTGGATACAGTAGACCAGGTTGACGGATGTGCAGGTGAACCCCTGTCTGATATGGAAGGTTTGTTTTGTGTCTTGAATGGAGGTGAGGGGGGAGGTGTAGGGGCAGGTGTAGCACTTCCTGTGGTTGCAGGGAAAGGTGCCGGGGATGGTGGGGCTTGTGGGCAGTGTGGAGCAAACGAGGGAGTCGCAGAGAAGGTGGTTCCTATAAAAGGCAGATAGAGGTGGGGAAGGAAATATATCTTTGTTTCTGGGGTCAGATTGTAGGTGGCACAAGTGGCAGAGATTGATATGTTGAATATGGAGGGTAGTGGGGTGATACGTGAGGACAAGGGAAATCTGTCTTTATTTTTGTTGCAGGGAAGGGATGTGAGGGCAGAGGTGCGGGAAACACGAGAGATGTGGTTGAGGGCATTTTCAATCACCAGAGTGGGGAAGTTACTGTCCTTGAAATAAGAGGACATTTGCGATGTGCGGGAATGGAACGACCCATCTTGAGAGTAGATGTGGCAGAGGCAGAGGAATTGGGAGTACGGGATTGCATTCTTGCAGGAGGATGAGTGAGAGGAAGTGTAATCTAGGTAGCTGTGGGAGTCGGTGGGCTTGAAATAGATGTCGGTTTTGAGGCAGTCACCAGAGGTGGAGACGGAGAGGTCCAGGAAGGACAGGGAGGTATCGGAGATGGTGCCTGTGAACTTGAGGTTGGGGTGAAAGGTGTTAGTAAAGTTGATAAACTGTTCAAGCTCCTTGTGGGAGCACGAGGCAGCGTCAATACAGTCATCGATATAATGGAGGAAAAGGTGGGGGATAGTGTCAGTGTAGCTGCAGAAGAGAGATTGTTCCACGTATCCTACAAAGAGGCAGGCATAGCTTGCCCCATGTGGGTTCCCATAGCCACCCCCTTAGTCTGTAGGAAGTGGGAGGATTTGAAGGAGAAGCTGTTAAGGGTAAGGACGAGTTCAGTTAAGTGGATGAGGGTGTCAGTGGAGGGGGACTAGTCGGACCTGCAGGAGAGGAAGAAACGGAGGGCTTTTAGGCCATCCGCATGGGGGATACAAGTGTACAGGGATTGGATGTCCACCGTGAAGATGAGGTGTTGGGAGCCAGGGAATTGGAAGTCTTGGAGGAGGTGGAGGGCATGGGTGGTGTCCCGGACATGGGTAGGGAGTTCCTGGACCAGAGAGCACCATATATGATGTCTCCAGGACATAAAACTCATCACTTTTCCATTGTTTTTACAAGAGAAGAGGGCCCAATGTCAAGGACTGATGAAGGAGTATCCAAATGGCAAAGTGCCCAATGGGTGCAGATGGAGACAGAAATACTGTAGCTGGCCTATCATCAATCATGCACGGCCCTTTGGCTGTGGGAGTGGGCACTTGAGGCTGGAGGAATACAAAGTATCCATCATTCAATGTTGTGAAGGGAGTATAGTCTGGTGGCTGTGTGGCTGAGACAGTGGATGAGTGATGGTGTCTTGCCTAAAGGATGGGAGTGCATCACATGCAGCGATCTCTTTGCAAACTTCATCTGCAGTGTTAAGCAGTGCTGCCCTCTTCTCCAAAAGATCAACCATCAGCCCCAAGGCTCCTCAAAGGAATACTGAGGGTGCAGCATCCCATCCATGCCTTGCACGTTTGGCCAGTTCTGACACTCGCTCCTTGCTGGGGATGCACACATTGGCTGAAAGAGAAGGACATTCTCCTTTAAGCACCACACAAGAGCTGGACCAGCTTCCAGAGGTAGTGAAATGTCCTTTGGAGGACTGTGGGAGTTCAGGTCAATGCTGAGCCCCAGCCTTAGGAAGAGGAAGAGGAATTGCCTGTAATGTGGCAGATGCTGGATGTGTAATGGGAGTTGCATGAAGATCTAACACAACTTCAAGAACATATGTGTGCCCTTCCCAGACAGTGGAAGAGTCTACCCAGGCCATGAGTCCTTCAATCTCCTTCCTGCAGCTTGATTAGAGTTTAAATACTAGCTTGGAATGGTTGTTTGAAATGGCTTATTCTGAGCTGTATATCCAACATAATCTTATGCAAGAGCACCTGACAATTCAGTAGGATATGTATTTCCTTACATTTTTATTTAGCAATCTGTGTTACATTATATATAGCATAATATATAATATACTATTCTGTATACAATAAAACAAGGAAGTGCATCAATTAGATGGAATATGTGACTCAGAGTTATGGTTTTATAAATTTGCTTTACACATTTATTGCAATTAAATCTGAATCAGTTCCTGATTCTTAGAAAATGAATGACGTGGTAAGTCAATATTCAAAGAGGATGTAAATGGATATGCTGCCTTGTAAATATATTGTAAATACCGCACTCCTAGACATTTTGGTGCATTGCAAACTTAAATAGGTTGATCTTTTTGGCTTTGAGTTTGTGAGTTTCGTCATTTTGTCATGTTAATAAATAGGCTGACAGCATACTCCCATCTGCTCAGCATAAGGTTTCTAGTCATGTCGTGAAACGAATCTGGCTCGGTTGAAACTGTCACATTAACTACTGCTAACTAAAGTTTTCTGAACAGGAATTCAATTTTCTCAAACAAGCTGTTTCGTTCTTACAGGTAGCATTAATTTGAAAATACTCTTAACTTCGCTGTAGTCAGCATTGTTATTTATGTATTTCATCCAAGTCATACAATTAAGGTCATGCCTGAAGTAATGTTCTATAACATCATGTTACTATTCTGCACATCACATTATTATATCTTCTATACAAGCTGATAATCATCACGTAATTATCTTTGCCATGAAGAAATGCTGAATCTTTTCATACTATTATCATTACTGATCCATAATTATTTCCATAGTGGACATGAAAAGAACTGTTCGACTAATCTGACTGAATTGATAAGAGTCAAGCTAATTCCCAGATACAAATAAACAACTTGAGCAGGGCATATAATCTGTTCTCTAACTTCCAATATTTAGGGAAAGGAGTGAGGGAGCTGGGAACACAGTTTTAGTGTAAGGAATGAAGATTCTAAACTTCCCAGGTACTTGGAGATCCCACTAATTTAATATCAGATCTTCATTGCCATATTTTAAATTCTATTTACCATCACAATGATGCCCAGATTAGCAGGCTGACCAGCAACAGGAAAGTATAGCTGGGAACTACTGGGGACAATCTTCAGTGTCACCACGCACTGGAGTAGTGAACTGGAAATCAAGCCCCATTATCCCTGGAGTCATCACAAATGTGAAAAAATTTAGTTAAACTATCGAAAGTCTCCAATTTACCTCCTGACAAAGTCAGGGTAAACGAAAACACTCATCAGGTTTCAGTACTTAGCAAGAAAGTAACAGTTCATTATGAACAAATTATCTTTAACCAATGGCAATTAGGAAGAATGAATTGCTAACATAACTCTACAATTTAACTCTATCCTTTCTTCAATTGCCCATTTGCAAACAGGCTGACACAAAGAGACAAACACGACATGGATATTAAGAGGTGACAAAATATCTTCCTTTTTCTGGTCCACAGTCTAAAACCAAAGGAAAAATAAAGATGTGGTCTTTATGACTGTGAGCAGGTAAAATTAGAAATTAGAAGTGGTGGAGGGTTAAACTCTAAGGTCATCAGTAAGGAGGAAGAAGTAGAGGGAACAGTTTGGGTTGGGGGATGGGGTTAAGTGTTGGGGTGGGCTGGGTATTATTGACAGATTGTGGTGCTGCGAGCTGGAGAGGTGTTTAAGGTAGATTGCGGGCATGAAGTTCAACAACAGGGAATTTGGGAGCTGGCAACTAAAAACGCTGGCAGCTGAAGGTTGAAGGCTGGAGAGGCCATGTCGTGGCCATGAGACAAGGCCTTGGTTTCCTTGATTGTTTGGTGAGGAATACTCCTCCTATTACTCGCTCACACAACCTTCAGTGAAAAACAATATTCTTTAGTCGGCTACTCCCAGCTCCACACAACTACCAGGTTTTCCAGGACCTGGGAAAACCAATCAGCAACTGTTCCTAACTACAGTGTGGGAACCTGATTTAAATGTAAAAAGGAAGTGTCCTACCTCTCCAGGATGGGACATTGTTATCATAAGATTAGCTGTAAGTGTGTGCAAGATGGGTTGGTGTTATAGTTCATGATTTTAAGTGTTTATTTTAGTTTCCCCCAAACTCCTTGCCCATTTGCCCATTAGTGACAGACCTCATCAACAACAAAGGCACAAATTTAAAAACCACAACATTTTATCATTGTATCAGCTCTTCTTGATTTCTATTAAAACATAATCTTTTGCATAGATCACATGCAACAAACTCAAGAGAACGATGTGAGTTACTGCATGTCTCTTTAAGAAAGGCACATTTTGGGTTTGCCTTGTTGTCATTTATTATCAAAGAGATGAAAATAGAAACATATACCATGGGAGTTGAAAGCAGGGATTTGTGAAGGACTATTGGAAGGTGACCCTACTTCAGGGGATCATGAAACTTGAGTCTCATTTTATCAATGGTGACCAATTACATGGTTGTTGCCACGGCTACTATCCTATTTAGGAAAGTTGCGTGGCTTCTGCAGCTCATCAGAGAGTCAGCAAACCTCAGCAGTGGAACCACTAGCTGTGGCCATTGTTGCGAATGCACCAGGAGGAAAAGGTCATAATAATGGATGTCCAACATCAAAGTAAGATGAGCAGCATCTGATTGTGAAAGGGTTTGGGGTTGGTGACACTGAGAGAAGGCACAGCTGATAATGTGGGAGTGGCTGCTGCCAGTGGGCAAAGTTCTGTCAGCCAAAGGGTGCCTGGAAAAGGCGATCCACCCAAGAGCATACTGCAGCAAGCAGCAACACCTCCGCCTCCCCAACCCCCCACCACCCGCAGCCCCCGCCCCCCCACCCCCCCACCCCAACCCCAAGTCACTGGTGAAATAGCTGATGAAGCGGAATGAGGCCCTTAATTGATCATTTCACTGGCTTGTGTTCAGAAGAGAAAATTCTCCTTTCCCACTGCTGGCAAAATGGTTGGTTGCTGTGGGAGAAGACATGGACTGGCACAACTGAGTGATGAGATTCACTGCTAGAAATGTTTAAGAGCCAGCCTTCAATGGGTGTCAGATTCTTTTCTTCACATAATAACCAGAATTTATGCAGAATATACTATTGGGACACTTAAGCAATGATTAATTATATTGCTCACAACAGAGGGCAAGCTCTCCAAATTGCAGCACTCCAAATAAATGAAATATCATCGAGCAGTTGCAGTTTCTAGATTTCAATCTATTGTGACAATGTGGTGTTACAACATCATTCTAAAGTCAGTTGAGATTTCAGCATCTCATTTTCCAAGAAAAAAATTACTCCTTGCAAACTGGTAGTAACGTTTAAGTTACATATGCATGGCTGCCACCATGCTTGCCTTGATCACCCTTGAGGATCCAAGCTGCATTTCTCATACTTTCTCGCTCACATGTAGGCTCTTTCACATTTTCACAGGCACGTTTGGTGTCAAGTGTGTGCTGATCAGTGCTGTCCTTAAGCTGCCAAATCCCTGGTTGCTGGGTCATATGATGCCCCTGCTTAGAGATGAGAACCAGTACATTTAGGGTTCAGTGCATGCCTAGAATGTAGTATAAAGCGTTCACAAACCAACTAGTCAGCAATTCTATTCGGTTTTTTATGCCTATCGCGCTAATTTTGTTCGGTTCTTTATCAAAATGAAGTTTAAAAACAGGATGTAGCTGTAAACACATATATGCTTTGATGAAAGGTCATGGACCTGTAACGTTAGCATAACATTAACTCTGTTTCCCTGTGCTGATGCTGCCTGACCTGTCAAGTGTTTCTAGCTTTTATTGTTCTTATTTCAGATTTCAAGTATTTTACACTTGCACATATATGAATCATTTCAGCGTTTGCTAGATATTGCTCTTTCTTATTCACTCGTGGGCATTTCTGCCTGGTGGCATTTATTGCCTGTCCCTAGTTGCCCTTGAGAAGGTGGTGATGAACTGCCTTCCTGAACCGTTGCAGACCATGTGCTGTAGGTAGACCCACAATTTCATTAGGGAGGGAATTCCAGGATTTTGACCAACAAAACCAAATGTTATTGCAGACCTCTCCAGAACCTACCCTCAAACAGAGAGAGAAGCCTGACAGGAAGGTAGGTTCAAGAGAAGTCTGTAATCACATTTGATTTGGTTGGTGATTTTTAAGTGTTACAATAGAAGGAACATGCTACATCAAAATAATTTGACTTCCTGGCTCTTAAATGGTTTCACAAAAGTTAAAGTATCATGGTCAGTATAGTCTGTAGTCTATCAGTACAAAATTTGGACATAAATCTCAAAATGTTTAAGAGCCAGCAATAAATAACCTAAAGGTTTTCTTCTCCATTATGGATTACTTTCTCTGAAGTACGTTTAGTTTTTGTTTGGAGATGTACCTGATTGTTGTCTCTATTTTGGAATTATCTTACTGAGGGAGGGCAGTCCACTACCCTGTTGTCACTCACATCAATGGCTACTTTAAAAGCATGGTTAAAGTTTGGAGCTGCAAACACAAGCTCACTTCTCAAAATCACTTCCAGCTTTTCAAAAGCAATTTGACATTTCTCGCCTTTGACTACCATTGCTTTTTCAGATCTCTCTGCAACGCAGCCACTGTGTTGATGTTTGGGATGAAGTGCCCAATGAATATTCCCAAGAATCTCAAGATTTCCTGTTTTGTTGAGGGATTGGGGAATTGTGCCACTGCTTGTCTCTTTGCATTTTTGGGCATGCTCATCGTTGATCCACTATGTGTCCTAGCTAGTCCATTTGGGCATTAGCAAACTTGCTCTTTGTGACACCGACCACTCAGTCAGCTGACTGTATTTTATCCCCTTGCTCTCCGTGTCGCTGTACACAAGGCGTACTTTAGGTGCACTATGCAATTAATAAAGCCCATCACTACCTGGTCCACCATCCAGTTGGGATATTTCAGAGTCTGAATGGCATGACTCTGAACTGGTATTACCCACTCAGAGTTATGAAGACAGAAATTATTTTCATTTGGGTTCTGCAGGGAACCTGCCAGTACCACTTACATAAATTTATCTTGATAATGTACGCTGCTATCTATGCAGTCTTCCAGCTGGAGTAGGATAGAGGTTGGCTCTGGTCATTGCAATAAATTTTAAGCTAGTCAGAGCAGAGCATTGTGAATCTGTCCAACTTGGGAATAAGTACAGCTGGGGAGTTTCATCTGTTGCTGCTGGGATCTATTAGTTGATGCTCCAGCATGTAGTTAATCTCCTTCTGAACCCAGACCAGCTTTTCTGGGTGTAGCTGATAGGGTTGTCGTGTTATGGGAGGGGTCTCTCTCACATCCATATCATGTGCAACTGGAGTGGTGCAGTTTATCTCTGTATAAGCTCTTAAATGCAATCTGCGAGCTATTTTCCAACTAGGTGGGCAGATAAGGAGTCTCAGTTTGCAATTTATTGAGGAGTGACCTCATAAAATCATGAGCACATGGATAGGATGAATAGCGAGGTCTTTTTCCCAGTGTAGGGGAGAACAAAACTAGAAGGCATAGGTTTAAGGTGAGAGGGGAAACATTTAACAGGGACACAACGGGCAACTTTTTCATGCAGAGGCTGGTGCGTGTATGGAATGAGCTGCCAGTGGAAGTGATGGAGGCTGGTACACTTACAACATCTAAAATGCATCTGGATGGATACATGAATAGGAAGGTTCAGAGGAATATGGACTAAATGCTGGCAAATGGAACTACATCAGTTTAGGATATATGGTCGGCTTGAACAGGTTGGACCGAAGGGTCTGTTTCTGCGCTGTACGACTCTATTTGTAGTGGTGGCGTGCAACGAGTTTAACGTGAGCTTTACCCATGTCTCTCTCCTGCCTTCATCCCTCTCTCCTCCCTCTTCATAGCCTTCATCCTCTAGGTTTGCCAGCAGTGCAGATGGGGCTTCAATTTAACTTAAAGTCAGGCTAGACTTGAAATGTTAACTCAGTTGCTCTCTCCACAGATGCTGCCAGACCTGCTCAGTTTCTCCAGCATTCTCTGTGTTTCCAGCATCTGATGTATTGTACTTTTATTTCCTAATTCATGAAATTAGTAGTAGAAATCAGTACATTGAATAGAAGAGAATGAGAAAGTGGCAAGTGGCAAGTTGTAAGAAAAAGGAACTTATATTTAAGATCTCCTTTGAAGTCCCCAAAATACTTCATCGTTAATAGAATGTTGAAAAGATAAATTACTCTTAATCTATTTTTGAAACATGGCTTAAAAGATAAAGCAATGACCAAGGTAAACAGGAAATTCCCTACTAATAAGAATGTCATGGACCTTTTATTTAAATATTTAAATAAGGCATTGGCTGTAGCACTCATATAGCATTGTATTGAAGGATTTGCCTTGATCATAGGCTGAAGTTGTGTTTAAATTCCTGACAGAAATCCAAACTCCACTAGACCTAGAAGCTACAACATTGTTTTGTGTAGCTCAAGCAGTTAGGAGCCCGAGTTCACGGCTTCTACATATCCCTGACTTCAAAGGCAGGACGTCCCTCCTCTAAAGTCTGCCAGCCAAACAAAAGCCTGGCATTTCCCAGCTCCAGTAGCACCACTGGGAGAGATGACCCCTGCTGGCATTGCAGCCAGTTCCAGACCATGTCAGTGATGCAGAAGTAAATGAGTGACTCCGGTTTCTTGGTCCTGGTCAAACAGGTTCTGGTAAGTTGGGGATGTGCTGATCCAGACGACATGTTGGGAAGGTAATCAAGTGAAAGCAGCCTTTTCTGCTAGAGAGGTCAACAAAAGGGACTACCTCTCCATGCTTCAACATTCATTGTGTCAAACTGTTCCTTTAATAAATAGAGGTCTGTATCTGGCTTCTGCCATTAGATCTTCATGCCAAATAAGAAATGGGCTTTCTTCTGTATTAGCGCTAAATTGCAGAGATAAGATGGTGGAACTCACTCACCTCTGCACATAGGCAAGCTTTCTCATTTTCAAAAAAAAAAACTAGTGTTTGTAAAGTTTTTTTTAAATCAGAAGGTTCTACATTTAAACTGTAAGATGCCTTTGACTGCTGTTTTACTTCTTAATCAGAAAGTAGACTGATAGCTGATTTTATTAAAAGAGCTGTGGGGCATTTTCCTTGATAGAATTTAAATGTTAAGCAGGATGAAATTACATCTGCCACCTGGCTGCTAATCTGCAGTTTCTGCAGACATAAATTGATGCTTGTATTTTCTTTGATACTAGGCCTGTTGTCTGGCTGATCTTCGGTTAAATCTCCATGTTTCTGCCACAAAAAAACTTGGATTATTTATAAGCAACCACTGCTACTTATCATTCTGCCTCCATAATTTGACAACTTGATGTAGCTTTTGCCTCCAGCAGAGTATTTGTACCTGATGGGCTATCTTTATGTTAGCTCCTGTAAAATAAGAGCTGGGTACAAGTAATGTAGCACTGCAAGATTTAATAGACATTTATCAGAGCTCCTAATTTATACATATTGTATACTCACGGCAACAGAGTGTCTGGTCTAATACTATGCTATTTGGTTACAAAGTGTAGCGTGCTTCACTTAACATACCATGGTTCAAACAGCCTCTGTTAATTTAGAGACTAAGATCTTTATGCCCTCACTTCATATGCCGTAATACGGTGAAGATGCCATGAGTATGTCTCTGAAAGGTATACTGCACTACCTGTGTGACATAACACAACATTTGATGCCACATACAGTCAAATGGTGCCTTAATGTCAAACATATCACCCTCAATTTCCCTCGAGTTCAGAAATTTTGTCCACGTTTTGACAGAAACAAGAGCTGAATTAGCCTATCAGAACCCAAACTGAGTGCCAGTGAGTTGGTTATTGTTGAGCTCAATGCTACTTGATAGCACTGTCGATGAAACTTTCCATCACTTTGCTGATGATTGAGAATAGATTGATAGGGCTGTAATTGGCCAGGTTGGATATTTCCTCCTTTGGACAGAGCACACCAGGGAAATTTTCCACTTTATCAGGTAGATATGGGTATTTAGCTGTATTAGAACTGCGTGTCTAAGTTAGTTCTGGAGCACAAGTTTTCATTACTTTGCCCGAATACTGTCAGGGCCCATAGACTTTGCAGTATCCAGTGCCTCTAGCCATTCAACTTTCATTATTGAGTGACCATCAATTTAAAATCATTACTGAGGCGAGCTTTTCGTATTTAGTTGTTCAATTGTTCAGTGTTTGACTGTTCTCAGAATGCATGAAGGCAATCATTTTAAAAACACCGTAAATAAAACTCTGCACACAAAACCTGGTGTGTCAGCACAGTATACCTTCGAGACATGACACACGAGGATAAAAATATTTCTTTACACAAATGGTTGGTGGAACATGGAATGATTTGCCATAGGAACTTTTCAGATGGAAAGCTATAACAAAAAAAAATTGGGAAATATTTAAGGCAGAGAAAGAAACGAGTCTTTGGAAAGAAAGTGGGGCGATGTTTTTAGGCTACTTTTGCAAAGAACCAATAAGAAGTAATTAACTAATTAATCTCCATATTGTCCTATGACATTGCTTATATATCTTCCTTTATTCGAGGAACAGCGAAATATGAATGTGACTAGCTTTAAAATGAAACTCTTTTGTCTCAAGAACTCTAGCTGAGAACTGGATCAAATTGTATATCGGAACAGACGCTAAACTATGTGACTTGGTCATTGACAATATATTTGTCTGTCTCAGCATTAGCATTTCCTGTACACAGTTGGCTTTGAGCACAGCTTCTCATTAACATGCTGCACTAAGATTGTGTCTTTGTTCTGATTCTGATGGCCAATTCTACAGCTGGAAGCATCCTGAATGTGGGAATAAATGTGACAAGCTTTCATTGGTTACTCATTTCAATTGACAGAGTCCTTTCTCTACTACCATTGTCCAAGTAATTGTGCAAAGCAGGACTCTTGAAGTGTTCATGGTAATGCACTTTCAAAGTACATTATTATGGCTGTGGAAAAGGACTATGAATTTCAATAATGTCCTGTTATCTTGCACTTTGAAAACAACAACTTGCATTTACCTAATATTCCTAATGTCCTGACATCATTCACAAATTGACATCAAGCCAATGAGGCCAGGATTAGCAGCTATGACCTGAAGATAGGTCAAAGAGGTGACTTTAAATCAATTAATGCACTTAAGTAATTAATTGGTGAATTAAATAGGTTCAAATTTCCTGTCCTGTCAGGTACATAGAGATGGAGAAAATTTCCAGCTGTTGCTCACCTAAGTCTGCTTCCTATTTCTTCATAATTGTGGAAGGTTTTAGCAGAATGGCCGGAGTCCTAGCCCTAACACACATTTGGCTGGCATGTTTCTACACTATGTAGATAAATTAATTTCATCAACCAATATACTTTACATGATTTACCCTATAGTAATGTAACATACAGGGAGCATTTGTTTTGAGCATCTAAGGGCAGCTTAAATTTTCAGTGATCTCAAAGTTTACTAAATAAGTCACAGGACAATCAATTAAATGTCCTATAATGCTTGATAAGAATAAAAATAAAACAATTTTTTTTTCCCCATTTGAAACCATTCCCATCCCTCCAATGCTAATGACAATATAAATCTACAGAATTTTCCCTCATTGTGGTAGCCATCCTCCAATGGCTACTTGGAGTGATTGGAGCCAGGTTGGCTACGAGGTCAGTGATTGGGTTTGTTAACTCGGGCCAATCAGGAAATCCCTGGCTGACTAACGTATCCAGGAGATGAGAATCTCCTCAGTTCAGGCAACTGACTCCGAGCTGGCTGGCCACAACCTGTGCATAGTGCACAAGTAAATAAGGGGTGACTTGGTGATGGGATACTGGCCTCAGTGCAGTTAGTTCAGTGGCGACGAGTGTGGGATGATGATTGAGAAACTGCGAGCATCATTCGTGATGCATAGACTCCCAGAACTATTGGTCACAGACAATGGGATGTCATTTAACAGCAGGGAATTCAAATATTTTCTAAAGACAAATGGAATTCGGCGTATAAGGACAGCTCCATACCATCCATCGTCTAAGGATCTAGCGGAAAGAGCAGGCCAAACGTTGAAGGCAGGCTTTACGAAGCAGCCTAAGTGTTAATTGATACCAAACTGTCCTAGTTCCTGTTCAATTATAGGACCACCTCACAAGCAACAGGGATAGTTCCAGCAAGAGTAGCTGATGAGGAGAAGACTCCTCACTAGGTTAAAAATGATATTCCCTGGCAGTAGGAATACCAATGCCAGCCACATGCCGCCTCAAAGCAACAGACACTATTTAATTCCGGGGATGAAGTTTGGTGCCAGAACCAATGGAAATGGCCCTGTACTGCTACAAGGTGAGGTTGACACCAGGTCAGGTCCCTTCACTTACAATGTTTGAGTAGGTGATGCAGTCCTGAACAGACATGTGGACTACCTGAAATCTGTTACCTCGCATACGGGGCAGGAGCAAAACCTACCTGGCACCTTAGAACAGCCAGAAGGCCTGTCAAACTGTAGATTCTCCCTCTCTGTCAAGCTTCAAACAAACCTCAGAGTCTGAGATGCATGCAGCCTCAATACCGTAACCGCCAGGAGGAAACTCTCCTGAGACATTCTGGATGCAAGAGGCGTCCGTGTCAGAGTCTGAATCAAAGGAACTGGACTTGGGGTGAAAACATTGCAGGTAAAGCTGCAAGCCAATGACCAGGCCTACATCCCTGGACTTGGGCGGGGGAAGGGATGTAGTGATTGGAACCAGGTTGACTTTGTTGACTATGAGGTCATTGATTGGGGTTGTTAACTTGGGCCAATCAGGAAAGCCCTGGCTGTCTAATAAAACCAGGAGATGAGAATCTCTTCAGTTCAGGCGAGTTGGCTGGACACAGCTTGTGTACTGTGCACATGTCAATGAAGGGTGGCCTGGTGATGGGATACTGGCTTCTGTGCAGTTATTTCACTACTTGTATGACAACTTTGAGGAAGATGGTGAGGACAACAAAAAGTATAAAATTCTGACTCTGGTCAATCAACTGCGCTCAAAGATGCACCATTGTGGTGAATGAATGAATTCCATGACACAATTGATCCATTGGGCTGAATGGTCTATTTTTGCTGCTATTTCTTATGATCTTATGGTTCATAGTGTTGAGATTTCATGGAAACAGACAACTTGTGCAATGGCGTATAACTATCTAATCTAGTAATTGATATACATGAATAACATCATTAATGATATCCTCATCTGAGAGCCCAGTGCATGCATGGATTGGAGTGCAGCTAAAACAATATTCTGAGCTCAACAAAAAGTAGTTAACAACCATCAAAGTCATATTTTAGCAAACAGGTTGGATAGAAATCAGAAAATGTCTGAATTGTGATAATATTCTCTTTAACTGGTTCTTTATTAATGCTTTAGTGTTGAAATAGGACTGCGCAGCATTCATTTTATGATTACAAAATAGCACAATAGTACCAATTTCAAGGACCAGTGTCCCGCACTCCTAAAACATCTAAAACATATGAGTATTGGCTCAGGCCATTTGCCAGGCATTAGACCTTTACAAATATAATTAAGAAGCTGAACATTTGACTGAGTTGTACATCAGGAAACTATATGGTGTGAATTGTATCAAAAGTCATATTCCTCAGCAGCCCTTTAGCAACCAATAAATGGTCAAATTTCTTTGTTAAAATATTTTAAAAGTGAGGCATAAGGTAAGTTGAGACATTCAGTAAATTTTAAAATGCAATTATAGAAAATAAGTAGGTCAATGATCAGAAACCACTGAACCAACCCCACTTACTCAACATAACTGGTGGTTTTCTTGTACCACAAAAATGCCAATGAATTTGGTGGGAGTGACGTGGTGTAAATGGTGACACTAGTGATATTGGAGGAAGCAACAACCTGAGGAGTTCAAACTGGTTTAGAGTCAGTAGTGGATTAGCAGGATGTGTAAATGAACATGAGTTAATTTATGATGTCATTGTAACAAGTGTTAGGTTCTGTCCCAGGTAAGGTTTCCAAATTTGCTACAGTCCCAGATGAGCTACCCAAAACTGTTAAGCTTCTGTGTGAGGACCTGACTCCCCTCCTTTACTCACCAACCTTCAATTGGTTACAACAAGGCTAATTAAAACAGAACCAGATTGGATACCCCAAACTAGTTAAGCTTCAGGGTGAGATGGCGAAAACTTGCTCATCTTGGTCATTTACACAACCCTCAGTTGGTCACAACAAGGTTGATTTACAAAGGACCCGTTCCCTTGTGGATATTTTTCTCCTGGATATAAATGATTTTATGTTTTAAAGGACCCAAAGTAACCAAACTTTAAGTTCAAAAAAGAGTAATGTATATTAGTTCCATAAATAATGCCACAACACGTAAACACATGTTGAAAATGGGAAGTGAGTATAAAAATAGGCAAAATTTAATAGACCAATCTTTGGATTATTCAGGAAGGGCAGATTATGAAAGGTTGGCGGTTGAGCAATCAATTTTGAGATGTTTGGCTTTGCAGGTTAGCTGAATATTTTTATCCTGTTTCCTGTTGACTAGATTCCAACATTCAACAAGAGAAGTTTTTCTTTTGTCTCATTTCCTTTTTATGGGCTTGCTGGCTGGTTTCCAGCATTCAGCGTGGAAGAACCTTTTATTTGGAGACTAGTAGGTGGTTCTTTGACTGTGACTAGTGCTTGAACACAAGCTAATATGCACAAGAGATTACAGTTCAATTGGTACCGCATTTCTCCATTTAAAACTTCCTTGATACCTTCTAGTGCAGCATTCCATGGTTCCTCACCAGACAGATACTGACTATACATCCACACTCCCCGTTTGGCTGTACCTCCTTTAAAGAAAATCCATGCTGCAGTCAAGGTTCAATATGTCCATAGGTGATCTTGAATTATGATCTATGGTCAAGACATATTAGTATTAGCATCAGCCAAAATCAGTGAGTTTTGCAAAAATGGAACAATTCCATTGCTTTAGGTACCCTTCATATTCATCCAATGAGGTAACAATCTGACTGAAATGATCATTACTCCGACAATCTGGCCTACCGACCCCAACAGCAGTGAATTTCTTCATCATTGCTATGACTTCAATGAAAAACAATCTGTAGTTGGTGGAGAGATAGTTACATAAGAATCTCTTGTGTGAGCTCAGTAGAATGTCATTGATATAAATTTCTTACAAAACAGGTAGGGTTAATTGCCATATGAAAATTGGTGTGTAACTTTTAAAGAGACTTCAACAGTTGCTGGAAGGCAAAGTGTTTGGTTCATTCACTCGAGTCTGAAATTTGCTTTATGTTTCATCAGTGCTTTACTGCACTATCCAAAAATTGTATCCATAGCAGGTACATTCACATCGAGAAGTAAAGCGAGGCAGTGTACCAGCATGCCAAAGCAATAAAGGAAGACAGGTTACCACATGGAATAGCATGGGACTTTATCAACTTTGTCTTCAGATCCTCTTCAGTGGAATTGAAATCAGGAGTGTGTCCTGGATGTGCATGCTAGCAATTCAGCTTGGAACATCACCACAATATTTCCATTGCACTGGAAGAAGGTGCTACTGACAGCACTATCGCACACCCCTGCCTCTCCACCCAATCCCCTCCCTCCCCCTCCCCCCCAACCCCATTACTTTCACTGTGCTCACCTCCCATTTATCTTGACCATCAACTTTGACCATTCTGTTAGCTCCTGCACCTCAATGAGATTACTCTGTGGAAAAGGAGGGGAAAAGCTAAGAATTGGTGCACATTCATTTATGTGAGGCAGACAGAGGGTGACTGGTGAAAGGCTAACCGTTTTCTCTCCTTCTCCTTTCTTGTGTTGTGATGTTACATTTGCTAACTTCCAGTCGGCTGGGACCATTCCAGAATCCAGGAAGTTTTGGATAATTAGAACCAGCTCATCCACTAACTCTTTTAGAATCCTCAGTTGCAGGACACGAGATGCCAATGCCTTGAATTTCTTCAGTACCTTTACTCCATTGACCTCAATTATATTTACCTAACTCATTAGCCCCTAGGTTATCCTTCATATCTGGTATATAACTTGCATCTTTTTCTGTTAATCCTTATTCCCCATGATCATTTCCTCACGTCCCTGCATATAAGGTATCAACATTTACATTAAGCTCTTCCTGGTTTACAACAAATATTTTCAAATCAGTGTGTCCAGAGATGCTATTATATACCTCTGGGGTGGTGGGACTTGGATTCATAGTGCAGAGGTATGGACACTCAGGGAGACAATAGCCTGGTGACATTATCACTGGACTATTAATCCAGAGACCTAGATAATGCTCTGATGACCTGGGTTCAAATCTTGCCATGGTGGACTGTGGAACATAAATCCAATAATCAATCTGGAATTAAGAGTCCAATAATGACCATGAAGTTGTTGTTACTTGGTGGCAAAAGCCATCTGGATTACTAACTTAGGGAAGGAAACTACAGTCCTTACCCAGTCCTGGCCTATGTGTGACTCCAGACCCACAGCAATGCAGTTGACTCTTATCTGCCCTTTGTCAATAAGTTTAGGCAATTAATGCTGACCTAGCAGCAATGTCCACATCCTATGAATGAATTGAAAACCACTACCATCGTGTCAAAAGAGCCCTTCCTTGTTTATTATATACTTGTAAAAGCTGGACACTGAAGGCAGCATGGCTTACAACAGAAATTAGGGATTGTAATGAATCCAAGGGGATACATACAGAATTACCAGAAAACCAACAATCCGAGGATTTGAAGCATTTTAGAATTCAGCAAAAGAGAACAAGAAGTTTTAACAAGAGTGGGAAAAAATGAGAATTAGAGTAAAGGTGCAGGGAACACAAAAACTGATCATAAAAGCTTTGATAAATATGTGAAAAAGAAAAGATGAGTAAAGACAAACATAAATGCCTTACAGTCAGAAATTATTACGGGGAACAAAGAAATGACAGAATAATCGAACATGTAGTTTAGTTCTGTTTTCACAAAATGGACCACAAATAACCTTTCAGAAATGTCAATGAACCAATTGCTTAGTGAGATGATCAGGGTTAGGGAAATCAGCATTAGTACAAAAACAGTGCTAGGGGAATTAATGGGGATAAAGGCTGACAAATCACTAGGGCCCATTAATCCACACCTCAGAGTACTAAAGCAATTGGTCCTGGATATATTGTGTGCATTGGCAGTTGTCTTCTAACATTCAGTGGACTCTTGAGCAGTTCATACAGACTGACGGTGGCAGATATAGCCCCACTATTTAAATAAGGAGGGAGAGAAAAAATCCTACAGACTAGATAGTCTAACATCAGTAATGAGGAAAATGCTAGAGTCTACTATAATAGATGTGATACCCAGGATAAAATAAGAACCAAAAGAACTGCAAATGCTGGAAATCAAACAAAAACAGAAATTGCTGGAAAAGTTCAGTAGGTCTGGCAGCATCTGTGGAGAGAAATCAGAGTTAACGTTTGAGGTCCAATGATCCTTCTTCAGAAAGGAAGGGTCACTAGACCCAAAACATGAACTGATTTCTCTCCATTGATGCTGCTAGACCTGCTAAGCTTTTCCAGCAATTTCTGTGATACCAGAGCATTTGGAAAGCATTATCGGGATTGGAAAAAGCTAACATGGGTTAATGAAAGGCAAATCACATTTAACAAATCTATTGGAGTTCTTTGAGGATGTAACTAGTAGAATAGAAATGGAAAACTAATGGATATGGTGCAATTGGATTTTCAGAAGACTTTTGATAAGGTTCTACATAGAAAGTTAGTAGACAAAATTAAAGCATACGGGATACGAGATAACAGTATAGGCTGTGAATTGGTTGATAGACAGGAAACAGATTGGGAATACACAAAATTAACCTGAATAAGCGAACCAAGTGCAATATTTCCAAGTTTGCTGATGACACAAAACGGGTGGAATTGTGAGTTGTGAGAATACGAGGATTCAAAATGATTTAGAAAAGTTGAATGAGCAGACAAGCATTTTGGTAGATGCAGTATAAAGTGGCTAAATGTGAAAACACTGGTGGAAGAAACAAAACGACAAAGTATTGTTTGAATTGTGATATACCAGGAAATGTGCATGTATAAAGGGATTCAGTTGCCCTTGTACATCAGTAAATGGCAGTAGACAGGCAGATAAAGCAAGTAATTAAGATGCCATATGACCCTCATTGCAAAAAGATTAAAGTTCAGAAGTAGAGACGACTTATTACAGTTTTACAGAGCCTTGGTGAGACCACACCTTGAGTATTACATACAATTCTTGTTTCTTTACATGAGAAAAGATTTACTTGCCACAGAGTGCAGTCAAGGTTCACTAAGTTTGTAAATTGGTTTGACTGGGCTTGTATTCACTAGAGCTTAGAAGGACGACAGAGGATCTGACAGAAACGTACAATATTCTATCAGGGCTAGAGAGACTAAACACAGAGGATAGTTTTGCTGGTTGGGGAGTCTAGGATAAAACAGGACAAAGCAGCCCATCCATGGAAACATATCCACTCCCTTCACCACTGATGCTCAGTGTGTACCATCTGCAAGATGCAGAGCAGTTATTCATTAAGTACTCCTTAGACAGCATTTTCCAAACCCATAATCACTTCCTTTCAGACAGACAAGGGCAGCAGATACATGGGAACGCCACTACCTGCAAGTTCCCCTCCAAGCCAATCACCATTGCGACTTGAAAATATAGTGCTGTTTCCTCAGAGTCACTGAGTCAAAGCCCTGGAACTCTTACGCTGTTATTAATGTTTTCTGTTCCTTGTAAGCATTTAATGCTATTTTTATTATTTCATGATAAATGTAATTATCTTTACTTTTTTTTAAAGATTTAGTCTCATTGTTATTTAATAATTCTGAATACAATTAGTTTTTATTGGTTATTGCATGCGGGCACTGGTAGTGGGTATAGTTGTATGGGAGTCATGACGTTTCACATCAGGTCAGGTTGTGTGGGAGGGAGACATATGACTATATGTAATGGAGAGAAATCAGAGCAATGTTTTGGGTCTAATGACAACATGAGGTGGTATTGGTGCCAGCTTGGGTACAGGATGATCAGGTGGTCCTGGGGTTAATGTGGTTGATTCTGATCAGTCTAGGTGTTGCCCTGAGAAATTAACCTGAGAATGGCTGCCACTAATTTTGCCAAGTTGAAACAAATGTAATGTACATAACTTGTCAAAATGTGTTTATTTTCAGTGATACTAGAGATTTGTTCTTGTAGATACAAAGTTTAGAAGATTGTCATCTTTTTGGACTGGAGTAGTGAAGTCAGTCATATGACCCATTTGGAATCTTGCTTGTCAAAATCCTGGGTTTCTAGCTTATTCTGGAGACAGTGAGGCCCAGCTTGATTTACAGGGAAGAAGGTATAACTCCTGATGATTGTACACTGTTCAGCATCATTCATTACTCCTCATGTGCTGCAGCAAGACCTTGGTAACATTCCAGCATGCACTGCTAAATGGGAAATAACATTCACACCACAAAAGTGCCAGGGAATGACTATATTCAGTAAGCAAGGATCTAACCAGCTCCTCTTGATATTTAACAGCATTACCATCACTAAATCCTCCACTGTCAACATTGAGGGTTGCTATTGACAAAAACTGAGCTGGACCAGCCATATACAATACTACATCTATACAAGCAGGTTAGACGCTAGGCAGAATCCTGCAGCAAATAACTATAAAACACACGGCAGCAGTGTGATGGTAAACTCTCTACTTGCTTGGATGAGCACAGCTGTAACAACACTCAATGATCTCAACACCATTCAGGCCAGATCAGCCCATTTAATTTGCACTCCATGCACTACCTTCAACATCCAGTCTCTTCGCCTCAGATGCACAGTGGCAACAGTGTGTACCATCTACCAGATGCATTGCTATAACTCACCAAGCCTCCTCTGATCACACCTTCAAAAGCCACAACCATTATCATCTAGAAGGACAAGGGCACCAGAATCATGGGAACAACACTTGAAAGTTCTCTTGAAACCACACACTGTCTTGACTAAGAACCATATCACCATTCATTTAGTATTGTTGAATCAAAATCCTGGAAAATTTTCCTAACATCACTTTGGGTGTACCAACAACAAATGGATAGCAGCAGTTCAAGGAGGTAGCTCATAAGTACCTGCCTCAGTGCAATTAGGGATAAGCAATAAATGGTAATTTTGCCAACAGGTCTACATCCCATGAGTGAATAAAAGGAATAAAATTTTAAAGAGATATGTAGGTTTGCCTACATTTGGCCAGGAGGAGGAAGCTATTGGGTGACCCTCACCGTGAAAGTCCATTCAGAAGTTTGAAGTTATCTGGTTAGAAAAGGAGAAATAATGGAAGCTATGAATAATTTTGGACTGATATCTGAAGAAATGAAGGTTCCACTTAAGGGAAAGAGTCAAGTATCATTGTGGAGGGGATTTTCAGTTGTTTTAAATTCTTTTTAAGCTAATGGTAACCATTTCTTCTGGTTGCCCATATCAAAAATTGTAATATCCCAGGACCATATTATTAATTTACTGCTTAACACTGGTCTACAACTCTTAAAGGATCATGCATTGTGGTTGGATCAAGTGCTGGCAGGAAGTGCTTTTGACTTGTGTCAAACAGTGAAACAGTGAAAAAGTGAGGGAGAGCCAACATTGAGGAGCAGGTTCCAAGATTTTTGGAAATTTCACTGGAGGCCTTGGTGTTGTAAAGAAGGTGGGATATTCTATGTTTGAAGAGGGGCAGTCAGCTTTCCAGACATGCAAGGAAAGGACAACAGCAGTAGACAGCTGGTCAATATTAGCAATAAAGTCCTAAATGCAGTGCCACATGAAGTTCAATGACCTCTCACCAGTGATCAGTTATTGATGTATCTTCATGTGTTTTATCTTACCAGTTGTATCATTAATCTCAAGTACTACTCAATTAGCCAACACTCACCAACCAAAAAATTGTATCAATCAGGATGCTTGCCAAAAATTCAAATGCCCTACCACACCCACAAGCAGGGTTATGGTATGTTGAGAAACTTACCGACAAAATTTCTACAGTCAATGAGAAGGAGCAGAAGAGAGTCCAGCACCAACTTGGTGAAGGGTTTTGTGAAGAGTATTGAAGCAATGGCCGCTTCCACTCACAAAGTTGTAAAGCTAATAATGGTGCAGCTTCTAATAGCTGATGTTGCAGCTTCCATTTCAGGATTAGCTGCAACATCAGCAGTTGGTATTTATATAACTTTCAAGCCTTTAATATAAAACAACAGCCCAATGTGCTTCACAGAGGTATTATAAAACAAATTATGACACTGGCCTACATAAAGAAATGTTAGGGCAGTTAATCAAGAGTTTGGTCTTCTTTAAGGAGTGCCTTAAAGGAGTAAAATTGTTTCGGGGTTGGGAATGGGAATGGAAATGGAAATGGGGTAGGAGTAGAGGGGTAGTGGTGCTGTGGTTGGGATTAGGTTTAGGAATGGAATTCCAGAGTTTAGGGTTTAGATGTTAAGCAATTAAAATTAGATATTCCCAACAAGCCTGAATTAGAGATGTGCACATATTTTGGAATTTTGTAGGCCTGGAGATTATGACAGAAATAGGGAGGAGTGAGACCATTTAAAAGCAAGGATGAGGAATTTTAAAATTGAGGTACCATACAACTAAGAGTTGGTGTAGGTTGGTGAACATGGGAGTGCAAGGCAGTAACACAACTCCATGAAATGCAGCTTGGAGTGCTGCATGGGAGCTCAAACTGCTCTCATGAAAGGGTCAGACTGTGGACATTATGTTTCCACAGTGCTAAAAGGGTTTCATAGCACGAGAGCAACCTGCATTCCAACAGATTATTAGCATTGCTGTGGTATAGCTTCAGGGAAGTGTCATTGGCTCTTTTGAGCACAAACTGCCTGTTTTCTCTCAGGATAGCAACTTTGTTTTCCCATAGCTGCCACACTGCCAGTACCTATACCCATGCTGCTGTCTACCTCAGACTTGGCACCCCACATGCAGCCAGCACTTCTAAACTCAAAGCTATCTGAGAGTGTCCCCTGATGGAGTGTCTTCTCCATTGAAAATCTGCATACTTCCATCACCATTCTGCATCTAATACTGCATAGGCAAAGAAAGATTTGCACTTATATAGTATATTTCACAGTCTGATAATGGATGGATGATCACTAATTAAGCAGCTAAAGATAATTGGACTGAGGACACTATCGCAAGAATCATCATTGCCATGGTCACCTTCACATTCACTCCAATGTCAACCATGTCCTGCTCTGAACCTGCACTTGTGGCTGCAGGTGACTTACTTCAGTGTGGACAATGTGATTGAAGTATAGATGTCTCGCATGTTGTTCCTTGCTGGGGTTCAGGAAGGAAGACTGCTGTCTGCACATGCTGAAGTATAAGTGTGACCTTACACTTGGTATCTACAATTGGCAACATGCTGCTGCCTTTTGAGAATCTCACCACACCACATGTGAATAAGTATAAGAGATGGAGCAGGGTGATCTTGATACTGAGATGGTCTCGCCAGACTTATCTGATTCTGCCATACAACTTACCATTGCCTACATCACGCAGACGCTATATGAGTCACCCTATGTTGCTACTGATTGTTACGGGTATTTTGTTTAGCAATTTCAAATTAATGTTTTCCAATGTGCTTTTCTTACAAATATACCTGATATAACTAATTCTGTACTTAAAATATGATCACTGAATTTGCATTGACTAATATTACATGTCGCATATAGAGATACCAGAGGAAAAGACATCTTACTAGAATAATGAAAGATGCCAAAACAATTGCCAAAGTATGAAAATGAGTATCCAAATGACCTAGAATCTCCAAAGAAACCTGAATTTATATTTATATTTATATTTTTACATTAATTTAATTGATGTAGCTGCCCTTACCCCTTTTTTTGGTCCTAATGAATTAATATAAATATCAATTGAATAAAAATGGCTCCACTATTTCTTAAAGATTCAGATTTAGTTTGCAACCCTTGAGAAATTCCTCAGTCAGATTGCCAGTATGTGTAGGACTGTGTCTCAGTGTTACCCCTCCCTTCACTATTCAACGTTTATTTTCACAATCACTGGAAGGTCAAAAGAAACTGTAGAGGACATCACTTCTGCTGACTTGTTTGCCATCGTGAACAGAATAAACCATTGCACATATATATTTAGAGTCAAACAATTTGCCATCAACTTAGAACCAATTTGAATCTCATGGATCAAAATGACCTAGTTTCAGACATTACATATAGCAAGGGATACGTTTCATTCATCAGATCTCACAACACAGATCTTCTGCCTGATAAGCCTGTTCTTGTTTCTGTGCATTCCAACTCATTTAAGTAGTGGTTCAGCCTGTATGTAAAATGAATGGTATTTGTCCTCAGGAAGATGGTGCAATGGTACTTCTGCAGGATTAGTATTCCAGAGTGCAGGCTAACATTCCTTTATCCATAGCCTCAGAATGAAGGGATGCCCACTTAAGACTGAGATGAGGAGAAATTTCTTCTCAGAAGGTTGAGAGGCTTTAGAACTCCTTGCCAAGAGAGCTGTGGACATACAGTCCTTGTATATATTTAATGCTGAGATAGATAGATTCTCAATCAATAAGGGAATCAAGGGTTACAGACAAACATAGGAAAGTGGACATGAGGAATGATGTGTCATGATCCTATTGAATGGCACAGCAAGCTCAAGGGGCCAAACAGCCTACTCCTGTTCCTATTTCTTATAATCTCATGGTCTTATGGAAAGGAAAATAAGCTTACTTTGAACAGGTACTTTCATTTTCATATCTTTTTCCAGAAAGAAAATAATGAATTATTGAACTGAAGTTTACATGGATTATATGGACCTAATTTGAATTACTTCTCATTCAGTGTGTCATCTACAAATTTCCTACAAAGCAGTGCACAGAAGTATGTAGGTCATGTCAGATGGAATACGTTAGGGGCTGGGAAATACTGAAATTTTAAATGCTCCATTCCCTCCATTTTAATAAAAAAATTTTAATTCTTCTCATGTTTTGCCTTTACACCCAGGCTAAAATAATTGCAAAAGAAACTTTTCTGAATTACTTACTCTTGTGAAAGCTCCCAACTTACTGATGGAATGCAGAATGGGTTATCGTACTCCTGATATCATAGTTAGGAATACATCACCCTAGTTAGGAATCTAACACTGAAGCAATAAGACCTTTCTTGTTTGTTGAGACAGTATTAGGATTTTCAGGTGAATACATTGAATTAGGAAGACTTTGCTTTATATAAACTTGTAAACAGAGGTAAATGGCTGCTCAGAGCAAAGAAATTACAATGGTAAAATGCTGCTGACTCTATGCAGCAATAGGTGTTTGGCAGCTGCAAATTAAACAGCAAATGAAAGATCATGGAATTCACAACTAGTGTAGAAGAGGGAGTTTGGGTAAAAAAAATGGTTACAGACCATTTTTGGGTATACCTAGAGTACACAGCCCAGGGCTTTACTTGAAATTTGATTTGAATCAGCAAAATGTTAGCATCTATTGCACCTCCAACTGCTGGTCAGTCAGTTTGCCTTCACAAAAGTTCCTTGATCCAGCACTTCTTAAAATCTAATCACCTGTATGCGCTGCTCGTTATGTGGTTTCAGCTACATTAGCAAGATGAACTGCTGACTGGGTAACTACTTTGTGGAACACCTCCACTGTGTCCATAGAAATGACCCCAGTTTTCCAGTCAGTGGTGGAAGCAATGGGAGACACGAGACATAACCTTAGCATGGAGCTGGCGAATGTGACCAGCAATACCTTGTCTGAGTGTTGTGGAGGCAGTGTCAATTGAGGCTTTCGGAGAGGAATTTGATCAAAATCTGAAAAGGAAAAGAAATTCAGGGTCATAGGAAAAAGATAGATGAACTGACATTTTAGAGGACCAGCACATGACATACACATTGAATGGTCTCTTTCTTTGTTGTAACCATTGTCTGATTCTAAGTTTTTGAAAACCAGTCTCTCAAAGGTCATAGCGGGAAGACTTCTTTGAAACAGATCAAAAGCACCCCAACCAGTCAGTTTTGCTGAAGAATCTCTTCCTGCCACCCAGTCACCTCCAGACTGTCACACCACATTCTCCCCAAATTGTCTTCCAACGCTCTCAGAATATTTTACTCTCTCTCTCCATGAATTCTAGTTTCTACAACTTTACTTCTTTAAGTTCCAAGATAAAGGCACAATTCATTGAATCTAATGACCTATGGAAAAGTATGTACAATTGCACCCACAATTTATTTCTTCTATTATCTGATAATTCTTGATGATAATATTTACTGAAATAGTCTTTTATGGCCATTCTCAGGGCATCACATTTATACATTGATACAGCACTAGCATCTCTACATATTCTCCTGGGTAATATAAAATTGGCTACTGCAGCTTTGAAGTTTGCTTTCTGTATCCCATTCCAGCATAAACATTGCATTGTCAAACATCTAAATTCTGAGACATCTAGAGGACGCAGTTGATACTGCTTTTAAACTAATTAATTACGTGAACATGTTAATATTGAGACAAAATGTATCTTTGTCTCAATATTGTAAAATTGAACTGATTTTTCTGACCATGCGCATACCCGTAAAGAGTAGTTAACAGTAACTGTGTAAAGGGACATACAGCATAACTAATCTTGAGCCAAAAAGTGAGCTTCAAAATTTCAAGAAAATTGCTGTATCAAAATTAATGTAATTTATTGCAAACATATTCTATTACACGACTAGGATACATACGATGCAAATAATAATAGTTATTAAACGGGAATTAAATGTGAATGGATTTTTCTTTTCTCAGACCTGGAAAATAAACACTCTTCATATGCAGCAGAGAAGAGAAGGGCTTTGCAAAATGTTATAACAAGTCTCTGTAGTTTATGATATTTCATGCACTGCTTCCAACTGAAAACAATCGATGTTTATACTAGGTCAAGGTCGAGCCCTCCCATGCTACTGTGTGGGAAGGGAGAGATCCTGTCTGAATTTTCCATGTCTACCTCCACTGAAGATTCCAGTAGCCAGAAGACTGAGTGTTGACAGCACAGACTACAGCAGAGGTTTATAACTGAGCTCCAGTTTATTTTCCAGTTTTCAGTTCCTGTGCCTGGAGTGTACATGAGCTAATGTAATGGCCTGAATTATGAACATTATGTGATCCTGTTTCCCAAAGGTCCCGAGGTGCTGTTGCTAGTTGAGTATCCAATGGGCATGCATAGAGAAAATCTACTCGATTATTAATTCAACTGTCTCGGAACAAGGCAATTTCCTACACAAGGTCAACATTGTAAACGGCATTTTGAGGCATATTAATGGGCTAATTCATAGATTGATAATGCTGCCTAGTATGAACAAGATTAACTAATAAGAAAACTGAGGCAGGCTTTTCATATGATCCCACCTCTACACCCATTCCTACACTCCTCCAACACTGCCTCGGACCTGGCTAGGGAGGGATAAATCTTGACCACCCATGTTGCTGGGAGATGAAAATTTGGTGGGGTTGGAGAAGGCTTAGATTAGTGAACTTGGGAATTGCATAGCCACGGTACAAGGGAGTTCTTCTTTGGTGCCCAACCACCTCCCCGCAATGTTGAACCATTCCCCTCTGTTTCCCCAGTTACTTTTCCAATCGTGCTGCTGTGCATCCTCTGCCCATCTGTTTGGAAATGTGAGCCATCCTGGTCCTAATGAGACCACAGTTTCAACATACACCTCAGTTCCAATTTTGAATTCTTTCCTCTTGGCCTCGCTGCAGCACCAGCAATGGCCACTGCTCCCGATTGTGCTGTTGGGACACGAGAGCCGCCTGCCATCTGATCGACTGAAAACCCCCTTAGATTATAGTTTCTCAGTCAGGATCAGACCTCTTGCCTCTAGCCAACCAAAGTAAAATTCAATTTTTGCTCATTGAGGTCAACATTTTTAGCAATTCTTTCTATTTGTCACTTTCTTCTTTATTGTTCCCAACCACTAACTGAAATCAGATTACTCAAGAAACGAAATTACCATGGGGCTTTCTTTGTTGGTCCATCTTAGTATCACACCACATTACACTTACTACTACATTATCACAAGAGCAAAACTAATGGTATCTTGCAAAGTACCAGTAGTCAAGACATTTCACCGCTGATTTGCTACTTATTTTATGCATCTACCTTGCATGTTGTAAACCCAGCTTGACTGCTAAAGGATGTAGAAACATAGGAGCAGGAGTAGGCCATTCAGCCCCTCAAGCCTGTTCCACCACTCAGTGAGATCATGGCTGATCTATAGCCCAACTCCAAATACCTTCACTTAACAAGAATATCATCTCAGATTTAAAATTAACGCTATTACCATTTTATCTGCTGTTCTAATCACAAGGACAAAAATATTCTTAGACTTTGTCTTTTAAGTAAATTATTTTTTAGTCTACTGTAACTAGAATTAATATACAATAGCTGGGGTTATATTTCAATAATATTTTACTTTTCAAGCACCTCACTGAATTCTTTGTTCACTAATATATGTCATCTGCCATTCAATTTATCTGTATCTAGTGTAGTATAAATATTACAACAGTGAGCATCAAATCAAAAAGTGACCAACTCTGGGATTACTATCAATTTTTAGAAATTAAAGTTCTCTTTTAATCAGGGTTTTTATGAAAAAAATGTTCTGCAAGATACTGAGCAATTGCCTAACTTACTAATGAAGAAGTGAGTTATACTTAGACTCACAAAGTGACATATTTATCACACAACATATTCTATGTACTCACATAAATATAATTTGATGGTGACTTTGATCATTGATCATCGTAAAAGTTTACTAATGACTTTCAGAGATAGAATTCTGCCATTCTTATCTGGTCTTTGTGAACTCAAGTTCTCAGCAATGTGATTGACTCTCAACTGCCCTCTGAAATGAGCAAGTCTCTCAGATCAAGGGCAATTAGGAATAAGGAACAAATGCAGGCCTTGCCAGTAATGCCCACATCACATTAAAGAATAAATAAAATAAAATCTATTTACTTTACATATCTTAAAATATGCAAATACCTCCACAGTTTCCAGTTCACACAAGGTTGAAGGAAAACAAATGGTTATCTTTAGAGTGTCTATTATTCTAAAAATAATACGTTGTAGTCAGTGCATCATTACTAGGGATTAAGTTAAACTATACAATTTAAAGTTTGTTCTCAGCAGGGTACAAAAACCTTTCCTTAAATGAAATATTTGTTTACTTTTACTAGGCTAGTAACTACAAATATGAGAAACGTCGTCTTTGGCAATTTATGTGTATTTCCTCAATAGCTTTTTTGTGTTGATCATTGTTGTGTCCCACCTTTACAGTCTGCTGTGCTTCCAAGTGGATGACCTACTTGTAAACAGCATTGGTTTTCTATGATGCATTATATGCAAGTGGCTGCACATCCATCATTTAGTGGTTCTCAGAGACATTACTGGAAAAAGGCCCAAGGGAAAGTTAATGCCTTGCAGTCAGGACAAACATCAATTAGGTCCAATTCTCCATTTCCACATTCAATCCAACAACATTCTGATGTTCATATTAATATTTTTTAACTTTCCTAGCTCCACAATGTTTATTGCACAAGAACGAAAAGATTTATTTATATCTAAATACAGTCTTCTCTGACCAGTTCAGTATCTGGCCTGGCTCAAGTGCTACCTCTATATCAGGGTGTTATTGATTCAAGCTCTACTCCAGACAAGCACATAAACTGACACAGCAGTGCATTGTGAGCGAGATTAATTTTGTCAGATGTGCTGTCTTTTGGAAGAGACAGCAATATAATGTTGTGTTTTCTCCTCACCAGTTGTCAAATATCATAAGAAAATATTTGAAAAAAACAAGAAAATAGTCCTGAACAACATTTCTGCCTCAAAACCAGTATGGCTATTTTACAAGTTGTTGTTTTTAATGATCTTGCTGTGTAGAATTTTACAAGTGGTGAACAAGCTGGCTTCTAGAAGCTGCCGTAAGGGACTAGTTAGTTCTAACTTCTAGGTTAACAGGGGCTGACAAGCCAGTATATACACAGAGGACTTTTATTAATGTGTGGACTAAACGGCACAGATGTTAGTTTGATAGTGGTTTTAAAACCGGATTTGGTAAGTGAGGGAATTCTATGCAGTAGAGAATAGATGCTGTACTGGCCTTTTACTGACAAGGAATAGAACACAGTACAGCACAGGAAGAGGACCTTTGGCCCTCCATGTCTGAATGGATCATAATGCCTTTCTAAACTAATTCCATCTGCCCATACATGGTCCGTATCCTTCTTTTCCCTGCCCGTTCATGTGTCTGTCTAAATGCCTCTTAAATATTGCAATCAGATCAGCTTCTACCACCTCCTCTGGTAGCACATTCCAGGCACCTACCACTGTGTAAAAGTCTTGCCTCGCACGTTACCTCAAAACTTTCCCTCTGTCACCTTAAGCCTATGCCTACAGTATTTGAAAATTTCCACCTGGAAAAAGACTTCAACTTTCCAACCTATCCATGCCTCTCAATCTTATATACTTCTATCAGATCGCCCCTCAGCCTCCAACATTCTGGCAAAAACAATCCTAGTTTGTCCAACTGTTCCTTATAATTGATATACTCCAATCCAGGCAACATCCTAGTAACATCCTCTGATGCTGCCTGGCCTGCTGTATTCCTCCAGCTCCATACTTTGTTATCTCAACATCCCAGTAAACCTCTTTTACACCCTCTCCTAAGCTTCCATATCTCTCCTACAGTGTGGCGACCAGAATTGCACTAAATCCAAAGAAAGAGCAAAAAACAGACAAAGATAGAGACCCAAGTTCTGAAAGCATTAATTAGTTGAGTAGTTGGATGATTTGTTTTTCTACTCTGCATACCAATGTGAATAAACATGCATTTTCTTGTGTGTTAGTCCATCTGGCATGTTTCTTTCTCTCACTTAACCTGTCCACATCCTTTTTCAGAGTCTTTGGGCAGGTCAATGCCAAGATGGGAGATGGGTAGACCTGCAATCTTGTTATGTTGTCCTCTGCCAGGCAGCCAGATCAGAACAATCTGTGGTAATTGGAAGTATGTAAAATCCCCTATCCTGCTCTGCTAAAGATTTTCATTTATCAATGCAGGTGTCCCAGAAATCTGCTTGGACCACATTGAGAGAAAAGCGGTGGACTCAAACGGGGAATGAGGAGGCGGAGTGATAATTGCTCACATAGAAGAAGCTATCCCCAACCCCTAATGGCTGCTGGGCCACAGGGAGAGCACTGGCCCACCCTCCTGGATGGCTATGCATCCACTGCGGAACCGTGGCCGTTTTAAATTAAAAGGAAACACAATTCATCTTCAGAGGGCACCTCTGTATTTAATGTTGCTCTGCCTATCTCTACAATTCATCAGTGCAGTTGAGTAACAGCTTCCCTTCTCCAGTGCTGATACTGGTGCCTCCTAAATTAAAATCCATTTCTCCTCAATTTTAGTCATACATCCAATTTTCTGATCTCATTCATCCTGTTTACTCATAGCTCAGGTAGGAGTTCAAAGACTACATTTGTGGATTTGCTCTTTAGTTTAGCCCCTAGCAGCTCATACTCCCTTAGCAGAACCTCTGTCCATTTGAATATTATTCAAATGGAGAGCGACTGCACAATGATACAGAGGGATCTGAATATCCTTGACAATGAATTACGAAAGGTTAGCATGCAGGTTGAATAAGTAATTACAAAAGCACATAGAACATTGCCCTCATTGAAAGTAGGATAGAATTTAAAAGAAAGAAAGTCTTAGTGAGAGTTAGGAGATGCACAGTTTTGGAAAACCTCAAGTTTACTATGGAAGTCAGCCAGGAGAACATTAGAATTGTTTAGTCTAGAGATAGCAAAGGCATATTTGAAAGGTTCAACAGCAGATGAACTGAAGCAGTGGGGAAATAGGGAACATTACAGAAGGAGAATTGTCAGTACTAGCGATAGAATGCATTTGGCCTTCCAACCTTGTCTCCGGCTGGAAGCCACCTGGTTCGGCCTCAGGCAGTGTCCAGAGAAAGGAGTGGAATCAGTTACATGGAAAGTGCTTCTAAGATGGGGACCAAAGACAATGGCTTTCACCTTTCCAACCCTTTATGTGCTGAAATATTTTTGAAACAGAGTCACTTTTATTTTAGGAAAAAGAAATTATCCATCTCAGAAAAAAAGTCCTTCTCTACTGCACTGAAGTACACACCCATGTTGTCAATTCTCTGAAGTGTGTCTTCAAATCTATGACCTTTTGACTCAGAGGCAGGAATGCCACCATGGATTCATAACTGAGCATATTATGATTCTTCTACCACTGTCCTGTCCAAGATAAGCTAACTCATTATTACTCAACATAATGTAATTATTAGGTAAATTTTATGTTACAATTCAATAGGTTCTGCCATGATTGACTTAACTATAACTTCATTAAAGTCTTTGTTTGAAATGTATTTGTGATAGTTCTCATCAAAACAGTTATTTTAACATTACCGCATGACATAAGCACACAAGTTTGGACATGATGCAAGATCACTCATCAGGAAGTTGCACTTGATGAGTGTAAGGAATGATAACATCATACCGCAACTTGTGTGTTTTCTTTTGGCAAATGCAATTAAAAAGGTCCCTTGACTTTAGTTGATATTGTAAATGGTACAAATTAGCAAAGAACTTGAAAGCTAGTTTTGAAAAATATGCAAGTTCATCACCTATGGGTCCCCAGACAGGTATTAATTGGAACACATTAGAAAAACTGAGCCATGCACAGCACTAAATCCTCCTGAGATTATTTGGCTTCATCACTTGAAGCAGGAGATAACACATTGTTCCTTTAGCAAAAAACAAAAAAAACTCAAAGAAAATGATAACAGCAAATTGGTAATTTCCTGATTCCATGCTGTTGGTGGAAAAGAAATTCAGGCACACGCTGTGTATAATTTTCGAACCATTTAAGGGTTTAGAAAATAGTACGCAGCAAGCACATACATTTCTCAAATATGCATCTGCATGGTGTCTGGTGGCAGAGAGGTATTTGAAAACTACATATTTTATGTAGTTACAAAGGCATCACATTTCTGTACAAAGCACATCCCAGAATACTTGAAATAAAAGGGGACAACTGAATTTCACTTGACTACCTTTGGGCATAAGTGATGCCAGGAGCTGGTGTCTGGTCAAGGAGGCTGAGCTGGCTTGAACAGTTGAGTGTGAACATTCTGCTCTTCATTCTCTGCTGAACTCCTCAGGCTGTCATTTAGTGTTACTGAAACTGGCCATCCTGAAATGCCTGTCTCATTCCTTAGCAGCATTGCTGGCAAGGTTCACAATGAGAAGCTCTGGCAGCTCCTCTCACCATCGCTGAGAGTGCTGCTGCATTAGGCGGATGGTGAATTGAAAAAGGCATGACCAACCCCTGCTTTGTATGATCCCTAGGAATGTTGGTGATGGCTCCAATGACCAGGTGACGGAATTATATGAACAGAAAACTAGAGTAGGCTACGTGGCTCTTTGAGCTCTGCTATTAGGTACAATCATGGCTGATCTGATTTGAACCTCAACTGTATGTTCCTGCACACCCCTGACGATCTTTCAACCCCTTTTGTCATCAAGAATCTACCCAGTCTTAAAAATTAAAGATTCTGTGTTTGTTGCCTTTTGGAGGAAGGGAATTCCAAAGACTCAACATGCAGAGAAAATCTTTCCCCTCATCTCTCTCAAAGGGGCACCCCCTTTATTTTTAAACTAGGGCCCTAGTTCTAGATTCTCCCACAAAAGCTATGTGGAGTTTGCATATTCTCCGTGTCTGTGTGGGTTTCCTCTGGATGCTCCAGTTTCCGCCCACAGTCCAAAGATGTGCAGGGTAGGTGCATTGGCCATGCTAAATTGCCCATAGTATCCAGGGATGTTTAGGTTCGGTGAGTTAGACATGGGAAATGCAGGGGTAGGGGAATGGGTCTGGGTGGCTTGCTCTTCGGAGGGGCGGTGTGGACTTGTTAGGCCAAATGGCCTGTTTCCACTCTGTAGGGATTCTATAATACTGTGAAGAGGAAATATCCTTTTCACATCCACCGGGTCAAGTTGCATCAAGATCTTGCATGTTTCAACTAACACCTCCGACTTCTCTAAGCTCCAGAGGATATAGGCCTTTAGTTCAGTCATATAGTTTATCCTTTTGCTCATATAGCTTTTGAAAAGTGTTTACTTCCATGAGAGCTGACTCTAGTGGTAACTTAGCAGGATCAGTGTTTAAGCATGACCTCCAGCTATTCTGAAGCACACCATCACCTGCAGTCATACCTCTTGTTTGCATGATTAGGGAGGGAAGGGCTGTGTTTGTTCCCAGTTCTACATGTATCCATTTCTAAACATGAACTGTTTCCTGTTGAGTGATGTGCCAGATGGCATTCACACATCAACAGGAGTGTTGTGCGTCAGTTTTGTAAAGTGCTTTTACTTCCCTTGGTTAGGAAAGTCTGGGAGAAATGCTGCATACTTTGACTTCTTGTCGGAGGACAAAATTTGTTTGGGCTTCAGTGTATTCCTGTATGTGTCGATGCAGCTTTTTTTCTTGGATTGCCAATAGATCCCAGGTACATCACCTACATGTGTCATGAGAAATCACTATTTCTAACATTTAAAAAAATTCATTTGGCCACTTTTAGAATACTGCATACAATTCTGGTCTCTTTGCTATAGGAAAGATGTTGTGAAACTTCAAAGGGTTCAGAAAAGATTTACAAGGACATTACCGGGGTTGAAGGGTTTGATCTATGGGAAGAGACTGAATAGACGTGGGCTCTTTTCCCTGGAGCATCGGAGGTGGGGGGGGTATAAGTTCGTGAGGGGCTTGGATATTGTGAATAGCCAAGGTCTTTTTCCCAGGGTAGGGGGAATCCAAAACTAGAAAGGTTAGGTTTAAGGTGAGAGAGGCAAGATTTAAAAGGGACCCAAGGCCTACCTTTTCACGCAGACGCTGATGCATGTATGGAATGAGCTGCCAGAGGAAGTGAGGGAGGCTGGTACAATTACAACATTTAAAAGACATCTGAATGGGTACATGAATGGGAAGGGTTTAAAGGGATATGGACGAAATGCTGGCAAATGGGACTAGATTAATTTAGAATATCTGGTCAGCATGGACGAATTGGACCGAAGGGTCTGTTTCCATGTTGTATGTCTCTAAGACTCTGACTGTATGACTCTATAACCTTGTGAGCAGAGAGAAGGAAAACAATGCCTGACGAAATGACTTTTAGGCAGTTCACTGAAGTAAACAACATATTTTCTTTAAATATCAAGAACAGAAAATGCTGGAAACTTGCTTAATCAGCACATTGTTCGGGATCTATGTATTTTATGGGGTAAAGGCAGGAAATTGATGTTAAAATGCTCAACACCCAGTACAGACATGGGCCAAATGGCCTCCTTATGCTCCAGAACAATTCTGTGATAGAGGCAGTTTCAAATGAGACACTCAAGTGGGCATTAGATGATAATTTAAATAGAAGTGATGTGCAAGGCTATGCAGAAAAGACAGGAGATTGAAAAGAAGTCAAAAATGTTCAGAGCTAGTACAGACATTAGCCAAATGACCTGCTTCTTCTCTGCAACTGTTGTCTGATTCTGTGATATCAATATAGGAAGGAAAGTAAAAGGATCAACACAAGCACACATACACATGAAAAGGGATAGTTATTTAAGTTGGAAACATCTGATGGTTAAAAGCAGAAGTAATATTAGCATGAGACAGTAAAATGCATATCACAGGAAGGCAAAGAAATAAAAGGTAACTACGAGGTACATGGATTGTGCAAATAGCTGATGCAATGTGCAAAAGGCAGAGAGAAATGAAAGAAAAAAGATGGCAAGGCAGAGCTGACGCAACCCAGCAAATCTAGGTGAAGGGAAAAAGCAAATCGACCGCAGTTCTGCAAAATGCTGCATCAACAATGTGTTTCAATAGACTGTCCTCACCCCATACACCAATTAAATCCTCCACTTCCATCCCACTAGAACCATTTCACACTGACAGCACTTCCTACTGCAGGGGAATTTGGGGACAGTTAAAGGGGATGGATTAGTTAGCATTACTGGGCAGTGTTGGATTTTCAACATCTGCAGTTTTTTTTGCTTATTATTTTCTACTGCCAATGACAGGTCATCGTATCATGAAATAATTTCCTTTGTTCATAGTTATTCATTTCAATTTACATTCATTCTAATATTTTCAAGCAGAAACTATTTCCTGTGTCATCTAAATCGCTTGAATATGACTGCAATATCATTAAATGTTTTATTCAGCATATCACAACTTTGAATTCATAAGAGTAAACTGGTTACACATTATTTTGTTCCAACGGCAACTTTTTGAGTTTTGCTTGCACTGTTACATTTTATTTAACGTGTTAAATAGAAATCAAGAGAATCAGAGGGTCAAATGTAAATCATGGCTTCTGAATATTTGTTTTAAACAACAAAGATTTGCATTTTGACATAAATGCACAGCAGTGCTGGACTGAGGTCGATAACTTTCTATACTTTACAGTGCTAAGTGCCATCATTTCTCTCTACTACCTCACACTTATTTGAATGCTGCCACTGCACACAAGCACCACCAATGCCATGGACTATCAACCTCACTATTGCAGGCAGCATCTCAACTCAATAGCTCTCATTCCCCTCCACAATGACCAACTGTTTTGCCCTCTGGCTGAAAAGCTGCGCAATCCACAGACAGGGTGACTGCCTCTAAGCTGCTGACACATGGTTCAGGTGTGATATTACCACAACGCTATGCCGTACAACAAACTGTTCACCTTTCGACAGATGACTACTGACAATCGTAACAAGCTAACTGGCTTTGTGTCTGGACTAAACGGCAACACAAGACAGAATTATTGTGAGCTTTAAGATTTAGCTGAGAGAGTAAGGTGCAAAAGTCAAAGCAGAGATGCCGTAAGTATTGAAGTAGGTGCAGATTGAGTGAGTGTTAAGAAACTAAGTGAGGAGGTCTGAGATTCTCACTGATCTAATCCATTAGGTAGGTACCTACCTGTGTGTACAGGGTCCTGGCAGCACCACTGCAATGATAAATGCCAGTGCACCCCATAGCGCAGTATTAAAGTACAGAACCATATTGTACATAGACTGAAGATGTGCCATGAGGGTGGGATGAGTCTGGTGTGTGTTGGATGCTAACATGCATGGATGGTTGGCACAGGGAGGTGGTTCGTGCACGGCCTGCCTATTGACCCTGCTGATTGGTGTCCAATATGGAGGGCCATCAACACAACTCTACAAGCTAAAACTCCCATCACACACACACGGCACAAAAGAAAAGCCTGGGTGTTGTGTGTGAAGGGAAAGATTGAAAGGCTGTTCATTGTTACTATCCCAGGGATTCACTGAGATGGTCCAGATACATTCACTTGCTGCAGAAAGCATAGGATGGCCACTAGTTTACACATTGGTTAAAAAAACCCACAATTTACAGCAACTAATGAGTAGAAATAAACTGGCTATCTTCAGGCTTGAAATGCATTTTACTACTCAGCTAAAACATCCTTTTCCCTTCTGGAAGTCTGATGGCTTCTGCCCTAAACATTCACACTCCCAAAGTTGTTCATCTACCTGGAAGCCAAACACATAATGCTGACAGACAGAAGGCCTTTGTCATCGATAACTGGTTACTGTATTACAGGCCAATCAGCTACTTATTGCTGACTGAAGCACCATTCGCAAACAGCCCCCTGGTCTCAGTTTGACTGTGGCTAGACCTGCCCCACTGCTTTCGCAAACAGCTTTGTAAACAGCACTCACAATGGTTGTCAGGTAACTGCTATTTTTTTTTTTTTTAAAGTGCAGCAATCCTTCAACAATCCTTAGCCTTTAAACAACTTACTTCTCCATTTCAGTCCACAATCAAAACTACAGAAAAATAAAATGACCATATAGTACCACCGTATAGTTTCTAGCTGGCAGCTAGCAGATAGGGAAACTGCATACAAATAAACTGAGCTTAATTAATAATTTGTTAATGTATATACTAATGTATGTAAATAGGCCTTTCACCACTCACGAGTAAGAACCTCATCTTAGTGTTCAGGACTTGGTTGGAAATTGGGACTTTTTCTGAATTTCACTGTTGCCAATCTTATCCTATTTCCCCATCTATTTTTGCCAACACTCACATTGTCCATTGGAAGGGAATATTCCTTCCTATGTATTTCCACCATGTTGGAAAATAACAGAACTTATAACTGTCAGCATGGTATAGATGATTCTATGGTATACCAGCTATTAAAATATAAAACCCTAGATACAATAGTGTTTGTCTGGGCTCCTGGACATTTCTTTTCCACACAATGCCACGTTGCAGCAATTAGCACATTTCCAAAGATGAATTTAGGAATGAGGTGAAGTGCAAAATTAAGTTAATGCAAGTTGCTGATGCACTTTATATACCCAAATGTACACTTGAGAGCTATTTAATTGACATTGTTGAATAAGCTCATTAAAATGCAATTTTCAGCTGACTTTGCTGACAACCATGACAATTATATAATACACTGATATTTTAGTATTTACACTGAACTTTCAGAACAGAGTTAGATTTGAAGAACATAAGCTGGTCCACGAAAATAGAGGAAAGAACCTTAAAAAAATTCAGCATATTTCTCTTACAATAATGCTTCCCATTTTTAAAATAATACTCAAAATCAGAAGAGGGCTTCACATTACCACTTCCAAACCAGCCAACTTCATAGTCTCTCTAAGTAAACTATCAAAGTACAGGAGATGTTGATTGATAAGACTAGTTTGCATTTTGAGTTCAGATAAGGCTGTTCAACTGCTTTTCATTTAGACAGATCAAAGAGAGGACACTTACATTTTTTCATTTTAGATTCTTCCCCAGGATCAGAGATGGAAGAACAGTTCCCTAACGCATCATATCTTCAAATCCCCAAGGGCTGGTCACTTTATATGCTAACCTTTCAGCCAAAGATTAAGAGGACCCTGAAACAGAAGGATAATATATTGTGGTTGAACCTGGAACATGCAGCCATTTTAAAAAAAATTAGAACAAAAGCACAAAAAAAAATATAGATGAACATCCTGTGTTCTAAGGATGTGTGAAAGTCTGGTGAGAAATCCGGTGAGTTTTGTAACTTTGTTTCCCATTCATTAAAGTCAGAAAATTAGGCTAAGGACCTAGGAAACTTTTAAAACTCTTTAAAAAAGATTTAGATTCTTGGTAATTTGGGATCATTTCTGGGGGAAGATGGAATCTGAACAGCCTGGATGAGTTTCAACTAGACAGAGCCAGGAACAATTTCTTTGTGGGGCAATTAGTTAGTGCTAGTGGGGATGGATTAAAGTAACTTGGCAGTAGTGTGGGGATTAGGAGGTAACACTTGACAGAGATACCAAGTGAAAAAGAATATTGGAGAAATAGCAAGAGTCAGAAGTATAGAAAGTAGCAAGGAATGAGGTGGGTTTGGCATTAGAGAAAAAGTAACAAAATTTAATTTAGAATTACAGTGCATATACATGAATGTGTGGGGTATGGTATGTAAAATTTATGAGTTGCAGATTCATGGAGATATAATGTGGCTGTAGCAGAGACCTAAAACAGAGAAGGGTGGGACTAGGTAATAAAGATTCTTTGAAAGAATTTGCTATGGAAAGAAAGGTGGAAAGTGAAAGTATTAATTAAGCAGAATATTGCACCATTGAAGAGGGAGGATGTCTCAGATTTGTCAAGAATAGAATACATTTGGCTAGATTTAAGGAATCAAAAAGGTACAATTACATTGCTCATTGTACTCTAATGGAAGCCACTAGTGGGAAAGATATAGAGGAACAAATTTGCACAGAAACAACAGAGAAATTAGTCAAATATAGAGCAGTTAAAATGGGGACTTTGAATAACTGAACATAAACTTGGATAGTGGAGCACAGCACAACAGGTTTGTCATTCTTAAGAATATTTAACTCAAAGTGGAAGTTGCAGAGTTTGATGGGCTAGCTAAGAAGGGCACCCTGATACAAAAAGCTCTTCAGGCAGGAGTAGTAACTTGGTGTATAGTAGGGCATAGTATAGTCAGCAACAGGGTGGGGCATGAAGAGACAAGGTAGATGGTCTCAGCAATGTGCACTATGGCAAGATTTGTGACAGAATCAGACAAGAAATCCAGCAAGGCCAATCTCAATATCAGGGGCAACTTCACCCCTAGAAAAGGAAAAGCACCTTTAATGCTTTTCCCAAGTGGCACTTTGAGTTAAAAACCAAAAGAACTGTGGATGCTGTAAATCAGGAACAAAAACAAAGTTGCTGGAAAAGCTCAGCAGCTGTAAAGGAGAAAACAGAGTTAACATTTCAGGCCCAGTGACCCTTCCTCAGGACTAATGGCAGCTGGGAAAACATCACTTTATATGCAGAAAATAGGGAGGTGGGTGGGGTAGGGAGTAAACGATAGGATACTATGGCACTTTGAGTTCCTTGTTAGGCAGTGGTGAGTTGCCAATTAAGGGGAATTATTGCTTGTTAAACTCTTTGCTAATAGTCCAACTGACCTAATTAACATTCAGCTTTCTATCTTAACAAATGTGCAGGAAAAATTTAGATGTTGAGGTCACTTGACATGATGGTATGAAGGCAGAGCTGGCCAAGGTGGACTGGGAAACTAGTTTAAAATCTAAGGGAGCAGATTTTCAGTGACAAGCTTTTGAAGAGACATTTAATTACTCTCAGCAAAAATATATCCCTACGAGAAAGAAAGGCTCTTTGGGGAGTATGCATCATCTAAATAAGGAGATTTAACACTAATGGTTGGTCAGAAAATTAGACAGATTTTAAGAACCAGCAAAGTGTCACTAAAAAGATGATAAAAAAAATGTAAAGCAGAGTTTTAGAGGAAGCTACTCAGCAACATAAAAGCAGGATGGAATTTTCCTCTCCCCTGAGTGGAGTGAGTGAGGTAAGAAAACATGATGGAAATGAAAAATTGGACTCTCAATGTGAGAAAACTTTTCGCACTTTTCCCTTCAAGTTGAAAATGGCAACTTGGGAATTTTGCCAGAGATAGTAGGAACTGCAGATGCTGGAGAATCCGAGACAACAAGGTGCAGGGCTGGATGAACACAGCAGGCCAAGCAGCATCATAGGAGCAGAGAGGCTGACGTTTCGGGCCTAGACCCTTCATCAGAAAAGGGGGAGGGGAAGGGGGTTTTGAAATAAATAGGGAGAGAGTGGGAGGCGGATAGAAGAGGGATAGAGGAGAGGATAGGTGGAGAGGAAACAAACAGGTCGAAGAGGCGGGGATGGGGCCAGGAAAGGTGAGTGTAGGTAGGGAGTTAGGAAGGGGATAGGTCAGTCCAGGGAGGACGGACAGGTCAAGGGGGCGGGATGAGGTTGGTCGGTAGGAGATGGAGGTGCGGCTTGAGGTGGGAGGAGGGGATAGGTGGGAGGAAGAACAGGTTAGGGAGGCAGGGACGAGCTGGACTGGTTTTGGGATGCGGTAGGGGGAGGGGAGATTTTGAAACTTGTGAAATCCACATTGATACCATTGGGCTGCAGGGTTCCCAAGCGGAATATGAGTTGCTGTTCCTGCAACCTTCGGGTGGCATCGTTGTGGCACTGCAGGAGGCCCAGGATGGACATGTCGTCTGAGGAATGGGAGGGGGAGTTGAAATGGTTCGCGACTGGGAGGTGCAGTTGTTTGTTGCGAACCGAGCGAACCGTTCTGCAAAGCGGTCCCCGAGTCTCCGCTTGGTTTCCCCGATGTAGAGGAAGCCACACCGGGTACAGCGGATGCAGTATACCACATTGGCAGATGTGCAGGTGAACATCTGCTTGATGTGGAAAGTCTTCTTGGGGCCTGGGATGGGGGTGAGGGAGGAGGTATGGGGGCAGGTGTAGCACTTCCTGCGGTTGCAGGGAAAAGTGCCGGGTGTGGTGGAGCTGGAGGGGAGTGTGGGGCGGACAAGGGAGTCACGGAGAGAGTTGTCCCTCCGGAAAGCAGATAAAGGTGGGGAGGGAAAGATGTCTTTGGTGGTGGGGTCGGATTGCAGATGGCGGAAGTGTCGGAGGATGATGCGTTGGATCCGGAGGTTGGTGGGGTGGTACGTGAGGACGAGGGGGATTCTTTTTTGGTTTTTATTGCGTGGACGGGGTGTGAGGGATGAGGTGCGGGAGATGTGGGAGACACGGTTGAGGGCGTTCTCGACCACCGAGGAGGGGAAGTTACGGTCCTTGAAAAACGAGGACAACTGAGATGTACGGGAGTGGAATGCCTCATCCTGGGAGCAGATGCGGCGGAGGCGAAGGAATTGGGAATAGGGGATAGCATTTTTGCAGGAAGGTGGGTGGGAGGAGGAGTATTCTAGGTAGCTGTGGGAGTCGGTGGGCTTGAAATGAATATCGGTTTCGAGGTGGTTGCCCGATATGGAGACAGAGAGGTCCAGGAAGGGGAGAGAGGTGTTAGAGATGGTCCAGGTAAATTTAAGGTTGGGGTGGAAGGTGTTAGTGAAGTGTATGAACTGTTCGAGCTCCTCGTGGGAGCACGAGGCGGCACCGATACAGTCATCAATGTAACGGAGGAAGAGGTGGGGTTTAGGGCCGGTGTAGGTACAGAAGAGGGATTGTTCCACGTAACCTAAAAAGAGGCAGGCGTAGCTTGGGCCCATGCGGGTACCCATGGCTACCCCCTTTGTCTGTAGGAAGTGGGAGGAATTGAAAGAGAAGTTGTTGAGTGTGAGGACGAGTTCGGCTAAGCGGATGAGGGTGTCAGTGGAGGGGGACTGGTCGGGCCTGCGGGACAGGAAGAAGCGGAGGGCCTTAAGGCCATCTGCATGGGGAATGCAGGTGTAGAGGGACTGGACGTCCATGGTAAAGATGAGGTGTTGGGGACCGGGGAATTGGAAGTTCTGGAGGAGGTGGAGGGCGTGGGTGGTGTCACGGACATAGGTAGGGAGTTCCTGGACCAAGGGGGAGAAAATGGAGTCGAGATAGTTGGAGATCAGTTCGGTGGGGCAGGAGCAGGCGGAGACAATGGGTCGACCAGGGCATTCAGGTTTGTGGATTTTGGGAAGGAGATAGAAGCGGGCAGTGCGAGGTTGGGGAACGATGAGGTTGGAGGCCATGGGTGGGAGGTCACCTGAGGTGATGAGGTTGTGGATGGTTTGCGAGATGATGGTTTGGTGCTCAGGGGTGGGGTCATGATCAAGGGGGCGGTAGGAGGAGGTGTCGGAGAGTTGGCGTCCGGCCTCGGCGACGTAGAGGTCAGTGCGCCATACTACAACTGCACCTCCCTTGTCCGCGGGTTTTATGGTGAGGTTGGGATTGGAGCGGAGGGAGCGGAGGGTTGAGCAGTGACTACCTTATTTCCATGTATTTGCATCTCATTAACACTCCAAGTCACTTTATTTATATGCAACTTCAAATTCCCCTCTCCTTTCCCAAGAAAGCACACAGCACAAATTCCCACCTTAAAGTCAGAGTGAGTACCTGGCAATTGCAGTTCACAAAATATTTATGCCAACATACGTGTAAATGTTTCTTCATAACATGGCCACCCTCCTCTTTAATCTTTCACATACACAAGTTGGGATTGGCAAACTACCAGCCTCATCATATCAATGTGCCTGCTCTATGGCCAACTCAGAAACCATATCAGCCCTTCAACACTTTACCTTGGAGCTCAGGAACCCATGCATGTGTGCAGGAATCTCTATACATTTAATGCAATAGCGCAGGATGCAAGTTATGGCTCTTAGCTTGCTTCCTTAGCACTCACTCACTTTGTATTTATTTGCATGCTGCCAGCCTCTGTCTATTTCATATCGCTTTCTAAGTGCACACTCACTGTCTTCAGTACTGACTCACCGCAGCCAGCCAGCCTCTGTGAAAGTCACATTACTTTCTAAGTGCATTAGTGCTTAGTTACAGGCTACAAGCCTCAGTGGCTTGCCTTGAGTTTTAGCACAGAGGTAGAGGCAGTCAGCTTGTGATGGTGAGCAGCACTGGACAGTCTATTTATCAGTTAGGTAGTGGGACACATTGCTATCTGGCACCGTGCTATATCGATACCAGGGCTGCAACATTTGCCAGCTTTACTTGGCAAACATACTGCATGTGCTTCAAGCAAATGGCAATGTGTGAAAAGTCAATGTGGAGCAGTCTTCAGTGAAGTGAAAGTGACTGCAGTTATTCAGGAGGCTGAGCAAACATAATGAGTGCAGTATCGAGAATTGTAGTCTATAAACCTTGGTGAGAGTTGTGTGCAGTAGCTGAGTTAGACAATGGAGGAGAGAGAGGGTGGTGTGACCTATACTTTTGGAGCATAGAAAATCATTTATCTTCTTTCATTTACTCCTGGAGCTGGGCTATAAATTATGCCCGGGCTGGCTGAGTCTGGTGGCATGGTCTTCTGAGGCATTTGGCTGGAAGAAGGAATGCCTTCCTCTCCAGCACTCCAGCCACCAACACCTCTAGGTCCCTGTGTGTGAACTGGGGAGTGAGCTATCTTTTCCTTTGTACTATGTTTGGTAATAATAGTCATTATGGGGGCCAGTTCCTGGCTTGTAACTTTCTAAGAAAAAAACATTCCTGGGTTATGGGTGTTGCTGGCTGGGCTAGCATTTATTACTCATCCTAGTTGCCTTTGAGAAAGTGGTGGTGCAGCTGGGCATTAAATATGGCATTTGAGGCATAAAAGCTGAAAGGTTCCAGCACTGTCAAGGACTTCTACCTCTCTAGCCACACAATTTCCCAAGAAATATACTCAACAGCACAGTTAATATGATTAAGAGCAGAAGATTGTGAGAAAAGTTGTTCCAAGCCATAGTGGACTGGGCACCTTGAATCTCACTCTACAAAACACGTTAAGTGCAAGTGGGGAAATTTTGTTCTAAGTGAGAGTTACTGCAATTATTTCAATAGGAAGAGTAACCAAAACTAGTGCTGGTCCTCCACAGTGAGTCTGGGTAATGGATAATGCAAAACAAAAAAATTGTGGAGGGTTTGAACAAGTGTTTTGTGGCTGTCTTCACAGTAGAAGACTTAGGAAAGTGAGGGATGAAATTAAACAATCACCATCACCAGGGAAAAGGTGCTAGGAAAATTTATTGGACCTCAGATACTGAAGCAGTCCATATTCACATGCAACAAGATCTGGACAATATCCAGGCTTGGGCTGACAAGTGGCAAGTGACATTTGCGCCACACAAATGCCAGGATATGAACATCACCAATAAGAGACAATCTAACCACCGTCCCTTGTCATTCAATGGTGTTACCATCACTGAATCCCGCACTATCAACATCCTTGGGGTTACCATTAACCAGAAACTCAACTGGATTCACCACATTAACAGAGTGGCTACAAGAGCAGGCCAAAAGCTAGGAATACTGCGGTGAGTAACCCATCTCCTCACTCCTCAAAGCCTGTCCACCATCTACAAGGCACAAGTCAGGAGTGTGATGGAATACTCCCCACTTGCCTGGATGAGTGCAGCCCCAACAACACTCAAGAAGCTTGCCACCATCCAGGACAAAGCAGCTCGCTTGATTGGCACTGCATCCACAAGCATTCACTCCCTCCACCACCAACTCTCAGTAGCAGCAGTGTGTACTATCTACAATATTTACTGCAGAAATTCACCAAAGATCCTCAGACAGCACCTTCCAAACCCAAAACCACTTCCATCTAGAAGGACAAGGGCAGCAGATATATGGGAACACCACCACCTCCAAGTTCTATCCAAGTTACTCAACATCCTGACTTGGAAATATATCACCGTTCCTTCACTGTCACTGGGTCAAAATCCTGGAATTCCCTCCCTAATAGCATTGTGGGTCACCTATAGCAGGAGGAATGCAGCTGTTCAAGAAGGCAGCTCACCACCACCTTCTCAAGGGCAACTAGGGCTGGGCAAGAAATGCTGGCCAGCCAGCGATGCCCACATCCCACAAAAAATGAATAGAGAAAAAAAAAGGCTGACAAGTTGCTAACACCAGATGGTCTTTATTTTCCTAACCCCTGGATGACATGGGCAATGATGAGTCAGTTTGGAAAATACAGTAATATCAAAAAAACGAGATTCTTGATGTCAAGAAAAAATCATCTGATTTTCTAACCATAATTTGAACAGCGAGCTGATAATATGACGAGTGAGCAGTGAGAAGCCTATTTGCATGCATTGACATTGTATTAATTTTGCCTCATTTACATGCGGTTTCCTGTTCTCCCTCACAGCAGAGCGAAAATAATGACAACTCCCAACACAAAGATCAGAGTGGGTAATCTTTGCATGGAACCTTGTATATCACAAACAAGATTCCATGCAAAGTCTGCGACAAACATTACATTGGACGGACAGGAAGGAAACTGGCCACAAGAATACATGAACACCAACTAGCAACGAAAAGACATGACCAGTACTGACTTGTCTCCATTTACACAGATAAGGAGAACCATTAGTTCAATTGGGACAACATCAGGATCCTAGGCCAAGCAGAGACAAGCACAGGAATTTCTAGAGGCTTGGTTCTCCACCAAGAAGGCCATCAATAAACACGTAGAATTAGACCCTATATATACACCACTGTGAAGAAAAACTGGAAATGAGGTAACCAAATCCAGCGGACCCCAGAATTTAAACATCAGGTGGGAAAACACAACAGCACTTCATCGGAGGCTGCACTGATGATGTTACCCAGCAGGTTAGTGAAATATCTGCGAACTAACGAACCAGCTCGGCGAGCCAACCAACCACAGCAGTCAGGTAGTTTATGTCACGGGTTCCATATCATTTCAGTCCTGCAGATCCAGTGCAATCAGTCTGGGGATTCATGGAACATCAGTTGAGGAAATGCACTGATACAGTCACCAGTATGGTCACTCATCAGTCAGGACTGTCTTTCCAATTTGGTTAGGGGTATGTACCATCGTCGGCCTTGGGAGTTTGTTCATTGAAAGTTAAGGCCAGTTAGCAGGGGCTGCTGCTGTGGAAAAGACATTGGGGAGGTAAATTGTGGCAACAGAGGCAGCATAATGGCCTGCAGAAGGGTCAATAATAGTGAAAGTAACATATAAGTTAGGAGATTATGGTACTTTACGAGCATGGGTTATTGCAAGAGGGGAATATTATCAATGGTCACTGTTACCTGGGCTTCAACGGGGGAACAATGCATCTATAAACTCGGGGCTCAGAGAGAAATGTTTGGAGATAAAGACTTAAATGAAAGAGTTGGGTCGGAATGTGTGGAAGATCATATCTGACAGGGAGTGTAAGGAAGAAAGGGACACAGAGGTTTGGGAAGTCACTCTGTGAAGCATGTCCTGTGTTGGCTTTCATCCTTGTTCAAATTACAACTGCACAATAGAAATGAAAAATGGCTGCCATCACACTGGGAGGGGTTGGAGTCAGTGGCTTTCTCTTTCTGAGCAAATGAACTCATCAACAATGTGAGGCCTTTCAGGAGGCAATTGCATTAATGTGGCACTCACACATATGGGCTAAAGACGTGTGATAATAATCCTAGATAAGAACAATCTTGAAAATGTCATTGATCATTACAAATTGATTGTAGTCATAACTGTGAGGCAGGAGTACGTCATAGGTGACTTTAAAAGTTTCACCTGTGAGCCACAATTCACAAAGATAATTCAGAAGCCCATAGGGCTGAACGAGGGTGCAGTGTTGAACTCTATGTATTTGCCAACATGCTTTTATATGCAATGTTGTCTTTCTTGGGTGTTGTGAGGTCGGGGTGGGTGAAAGGTTTCAGTAATCTTCCAGTACTTACAATTTCCTCCTGTATTTGCACAGCATTCCTTGTGCTGCATACATCAGAATAAGGCGCACTATGTCAAAGGTCCAGGCACAGGCATTTCAGTGGCCTCTGACTTCCCCCAGGTGCAAGGCATTATAGACTGTGTGCATGTTGTTTTGAAGCACTATATCATAACACTTCCCTCCATCCAGAGCACTAACGTTTTTGTGTCTGTCTGGATGTATGTGGAGTTTTACAAAGAGGGTTGGCTTTTAAGTCGTAGAGTTATGTGTTGACATTTCACAGTTGTTTACCTATGGTTAGAATCTATTTATTTCACATAAATTGTAGCCAAGAAACTTGGCCTATGTTTTCTACTGACCTGCTCTAAAAAAAATTTAAGTCAGGACAGCGTACCTTGATAAAATCTTTAACTTTTGTGACGACTCCAGGAATAGCAGGGCTTGATTTCCAATGTGTTACCAATGAGGTGTGACAGCAGACCTACTTTTATTTAGAAAAAACATCAGCACATTATTATTACAGAATACATGTGATTCAGGGAGAATTGTGCGGCACACAATCTCCTCTCTGTAGAGATACCTTTTGTATTAATACAGATGCCGTACCATTTGCCTCTATGTATAAAGAGAGCAGATTTCATAGCATGATTAATGAAACAATGTAACATGACCTGTGTAAATAAACTAGCAGTCACAGAAGCTGAATGTTGCAGTAACCTTTTCTGCAAGTAGAAGGGCACAGTTAATAGTGCATGACAGTATGTTGCTCAGCATATCAACCAAATTTTTGTTCAATTTATATTAATAAAAGCAGCAAATTGGAATTAATTAATGAAACCGAATGTTTTTGCTTCAAAATGCTTGGAAAAATCTTCTCTATTAATTTACTGCCCATCCCTAAATGCTCTGGAGAAGGATGTGGCAAAGTGCCTTCTTGGAGTATAGGGATATGCACAGTGTTGTTAGGAAAGGAATTCCAAGATTTTGACCAAACAACAGTGAAGAAAGTGTGATATAGTTCTAAGTCAGGATGGTGAGTGGCTTAGAGGGGAAGTTGCTGATGGTGGTTCCATGATTAGTTGCCCTTGTCTACAAGAGAGTACTGATCCTGGGTTTAGAAGATGCAGAGGGGGAGTTTCAGTGAGCTACTGCAGTGCACCTTGTAGATGGCACACACTGCTGCCACTGTGTATCAGTGGCGAAGGGAGTAAATGTGGTCTTTGGGGTACCAATCAACCGGGATACTTTGTCCTAGATGGTGCCAGGCTTCTTGTTTTTTGTTGGAGCGTCGCTTCTCTATGCAAGTGCAGAGTATTCCATCACACTCCTGACTTGTGTCTTGTAGATGGTCAACATCTATTCAACAGGTATTCACCACAGAATTTTTAGCCTCTGACCTGCTTCTGTAGCCATTGTATTTACATGGCTGCCCTTTCCTTATTCCCCAAGATAATATCTCCTATTTCTGCCTCTAAGAAACTAAAATTCATTTGAACTAATCTCCTTTTTATATATTTATTAAAGCTCTTACAGTAATTTTTAATATTCTTTGCCGATTTATTCAAATATTCTATTTTTCCCTTTTTCACAACTTTTTGGTGGCCCTTCGGTGGTTTCTAAATGCTCCCAGTCTTCAGACCCTCTACTATTCTTTACCACATTAAACATCTGTTATTTTATACTAACATTATCATTAATTTCCTTAGTAAGCTGTTAGCTTTCTTATTGGATTAATGCTTTTTAGTGGAATATATTTTACTGTGCATTTTGAATTGTTTCTTTAAACGTTTCCCACTTTTTGTTTATAACATATCTGTTAATCTATTTACCCATTTTACCTTAACCAGCTCTCCTGCCTTTGAATCCTATGTAATAGCTTTATGTTTAATTTGAGATTCTTGTTTGGAAATTGAATATACTATTATTTTTTTCAAAGTTTTCATATTATGATCACTTTTCCCATTAGATCATTTACTGTGATTGTTGTTAATTAAACCTGCCTCATTGCTTAATGCCAGATCTAAAATAGCTTTCTCCCTAGATGCTGCCGAAAATGGCTTTATCCTAAGTTGATTCATTGTGAGGGTATGGGAGATACAATGCACTCATGTGAATGTAAATTGATTAAATCCTTACACAACAAGAAAAACATTGAATTTAGTGGAATCAACAAAAGTAAAATTCATGGGGGTGGGGGAGTAGAGGTGTTCAGCCAGGTAGGGTCTTTGGGAATGTACTGAGAGTTATAATCATTGTTGGGATCTCAACATTTGGTTTTCACTGGGATGGATTTGAAAGCCACCGGGGACTTCCATGCTGTTGCTATTGTGTAAGTCATTTAAAGTTATGCAATCATTAATTATGTGTGTTTTATTCCAGGATTCTTGCTTTAATAGTCCACACACCTATCTCCTAAGCTGTATGGAACTCACCAGGATTACTGGGGTGAGTGCACAGCAGCGACTGTTTTTCAACAAAACTGATAGGCTGGGCAGTCTTTAATCAGTGAAACCAAAGAGTTTCAGCAATGGCCCAGTGGAAAGCTAGTACCCCCATCTGATCTTCATCTCTGGGAACCCAGAGGTGGGACACTCATTCCACAGCTCTGTTATACAGCCTCATCAAGACCACTTGATGAGTCCAATGGGCTCCCAATCTGCTGATGGTCCTGGCATTTGGCTGGGACTAAGATCAGCAAATTCTGCCCCATGTTCATTACTTCCATACATTAGTTGGTAGAAACAAAAAATTAAATATGCACTTTGTGAGGATATTGTCGTCACCCTGTGATCCCGTGGCAAAGTAGCCCAGCAAGGCTGTTTCCACTGAGTTTCTGCAGGGCTCAGGACTAGGTCTCTGGTATTTTTATTCCAAAAAGCAGTTTGGAAGTGACAGAAAATAAGTCGTATGGTTGATAGTGGGCAATAGAAGTGTGTGCTATAGAACGATATCAATGGATTGGTCAGGTAGACAAAAACAGCAAGAAACAGAATTAAATTCAGAAAAATGAGAGATAATGCATTTAGAGAAGGCAAATTAAACAAGGGAATACACAATAAATAATAGCATGTTGTGAAGTGAGAGGAACAGAGGGAGGTTTGAGTGTATGGCTACAATTCTTTATAAGTAACAAGGCAGATAGATGACATGGTTCAGAAGAATAGAAGAATGGCAAATAATGTATAGCACGGAGATTATGGGAGAATCTATAAAATGTAAGATTGACCATAGCTATGGCTCTGGCCATCACATTTCAGGAATGGTGTAACTACAGTGGGTGCGGAGAAGATTTTAAAGGATATTGCCAGGAATGGAGAATTTTAGCTATGAGGATGGATTGGATCAGCTGGGCTGTTTTCTTTGAATCAAAGGAGGCTGAGGGGATATTTATTTGAGGTAAATGAAATTGTGAAAGGCCTGATAGAGTGGATAGGAATGACTTTTTTTTAAAACAGAGAAGTTGATAACAAGGGAGAATAAGTTTAAAGTAAATAACAAAAAGATTGGAGGGGTGTTACAGGGAATTTTCTTCTATCAAAGAATATCTAATCACTATCTTAAAAACTAATTGAATTAGATGTGAAAATCATTGCTGGAAAATGCATATTGGAGACTGAAACCCTTCCAGAATTTAAAGAGTACTTAGATATGCAGTTAAAGTGTTGTCATTGACAGAGATACAAGCCAAGAGTTAGAAAGTGGGATTAGGCTGGTTAACTCTTTTTCAAGCACACAGACATGATGGACTGATCAGTCTCTTTCTGTACTGATGGTTTTCTATTTCTACTTACTGAAATTTTCCAAATTTTAGTCTAGATGTCCAATGAAAGTTTCATTCTGCCACTCAGTTTCCCACTCAATACATATAATTTAGCAGAAACAAACAGTATATACAGTATTTCTTATTTCTATGCTATGCATTAGGGCTCAAAGAGGTTGCAATTAGCATGTCAACACTAATACACTTGCATGATCTTTCTCTGTTTTGTTAACAGTCATTAACCTACTTATTTTAAAACAGCAGACAAGCTTTTCCAGCTAACCTTTTGTCACAGTGGTCATCCATCTGCCACTGAATGAATCTATTCATTTAAACTTAACTGATGCTGAATAATGATCTTTTAGTTCTGTGAGTTCTGTAAACTACACAGCATCTGCAATTAGTGCATCATGTATTAACCGTCCAGGCATATTGTTACTTCAAGAATTTTCGATCATTGGATTCTTTCACAGCCAACCTCTTCCCTGTTTGACACATTGACCTGCTTTTCCTGTTGAAAATGAAGCACTGTCCGCTGCTAACTGAACTAAATAATCCATTCTCAACTAGTCCATAGCCTATAGCAGAACTTATTCGCCTGAATACCACAGTGATTCAGTGGCAGACTCTTGACCAAGGCTCAGAAGAAGGTGTATTCTTGGTGAAGTCACTCCTCCATTAGTAACACCAAAAAAAAAGCCATGCCTCTTGAGATCAAACAGTCAGTCATTGTTTGGATTGGTGTTTCATGATACTTTGTGATTTTAAATAGTCTTAAACATGATAAAACTTTTAAATACTTTTCAATACATTTATGGAATATGAAAAATTGGTAAGAACCTTTAAACACTTCAACAAACCTTTAAATGCTTGTAATCACTTCTAAATGCTTCTTCGCATTTTGAGAAATTATTGTACATTTTAAATGTTTTAAAACTTTACAGAAAACTATTAAATACTTTAACAAACTTTGAATGGCAAAGTTTGCATTCTTGTTTTGGAAGCTAACCTGCTGAATGATCGCCAAAGTAGATCAAGAAACTGAATTCACTGTTGTGACCAATACCCAGTGCTGCCCCTAACTGATTCAATTAATTTTTAAGAAGGTGGTTAGATATATAAATTTTTGATTGAGCCAAACGCTGGCACAGAGCCAAGCTCCGAATGCTCTGATTGTTCACAATTATCTGCATGGCCTTCAGGTATGTTTAGCGGTGAAAATATTTCCCCTATCAACTTTTACTTTAGGTCACCTTCATTGTATGCTTATCACATCACCTGATATTTGAACATAATTGGTATGTGTTGCTACACTATCCCTTTCATTCATCATGCTCAGTTTAAAAGGGACCGTACAGCAACATGTCAAATCTAGCTTTATTGCCTTAATTCAAATGTTGTTTGTCAAATATTTTGATATCTGTCACTCTTGGTCAATCACATTACTTTACTGAATGCTCTTAAATTTATGTGGAATTCAAATTTTTTATAGTCCCAACCCTAAAATACCATGAGTGCTTGGAATGGTTATTTCTTTTCAGTTTATATGATACTGCTTCACTTACATTCAAGAAACATTCAACTCAGGGAAATGTCATATTAATGCAGATCAGCAGGTCACAGCTATGAAATATGAAACTGGGAGTCAATTTAGATTACATCTACAGATTAAAATATACTTTTGCTTCTGCCGATTTTTTTTATCAGAAATAGTTCAGTGCAGAGGAAGTTCTTCAGCTATTAGTGTGCTGTAGCAAAGCAATTGACAAGGAGAATATTCCACAGCTTTCTGGCACTGCAAGAAACTATATATCATTAGGATTATTTTTGGACAGCTCCCTTGGCTCTCCAGGTTCGTCTTCCTAGGTTCTCTGGCTCTCCAGACCTTTCTTCCCACTCACCCTTGGCTCATCTTCAGATTCCTGCTCCTCTCACCCACACAGGTTCCTTAGCACTTGACGTAAATTAGAGTTTTGCTGACTCGTATTCTGATTCTTACACTGAACTATAAAACTTTTATTCCTGCTTGAGATACGCCCACAGTACAAGTAGCTGAGAGATGACTTAATCAGCAACTGTGGCTTGGGTCTTCATTGACTAAATGTTTTCTTTGGCCTGAATGGTTAAAAAAGGGACCAAATGGTAAAAAGGTAAAATAGAGCAGAAATTCAGGCTGAACATGAAAACAGGCAGTCCGCTGTGTGAGAACTTAAAAAAAATGCCAAGCAGAATCCTTGACCCAGACATAGGTAGAAACAAAACAACTGAGTACCAGGACCACAATGTTTTATTAGCTTGAGCTAAGTTTGGCATTGGAATGCTTCTGGGCTGACAAGAGTGTTAGAGCAGCAAGTCGGAGATCCTGGGACTCTGACCTGGCAGATGGGGACACGATATCTTTTGCAATAAGGTCATTCCAAGAAAAGTAGGGCAACAATTGTGTTAATCAATCTCCTTTGACTTGTTGAATAAAGGAAGCATAAATATTGTGTTCTGGGCATTGAAACTATAAAGGCAATTGACCAGATGAGGTTACAGGTCACCCCATAGCCAAGGCCTTAGAGAAGGATGGGCCAGAGAAGGAGTCTTTGCTGCACTGATTGCTGCAGTGGTGCCTAAGGCACAGTCATTTTGTATAGAATGTTAGGGTAATGGCTACTGTTCTTCAATGCAAGTCAGACCTTAAAATGTGTCAGGGTATACTTATATGGAATAAAATATAATCACGGCCACCAATAAGGATTGTCACTTTAAACATTTTCAGAATTTGATAGGGAAAGGGTTAAAAGGGTTAGTTAAATTTGATACACCCTAAATTGAGAGAGTGGTGATTGTATTGCAAGAGACGTGGGCACATCACTTACTGTAGGTCGTCGACACAGTAGTTCACCTCCTCCTTGATCTATAGCCATGGCAGGGAATATGGAACAGTGTGAGGACAGGAAAAGACAAACAGCCAGGAGAGGGAGGAGGAAAAGGGGAAGAAGGGATCAGCCAGGAGGTCCTGTCCACATTGAGCCTTCAGCACGTACTTGACTCAATCTCTACCTGAGCTGGGAGCAATATATGCAATGTCTGCAATTCATGAAGGTGATGCTTACGGTTAGAATATGACTGCAGGCCTGAATTCCTTTGTTTTGGGAACCTGTCAGGTTGGAACAAGGGTCATTGATATCATCTTCCTTTGCTGTATCAGAGAGTTGACAAAGGCCCAGTTAAACAACACCTCAATAATAAAATTCTGAACCTTGTTTTCAGATGACTCAATGATCTCAGAATTTTCTAGATCTGTAATCGCCTCTAGTCTTAAAAATACTTCCCTCTGTTTCAAGGCTTTAAACTTTCCGTGACCCTTCATTGGAAACTGAGAGTGCAGCACGGCTGTACAACTATAACTTGTCAGAGCTCTACAGTGACCAGAGCTGCCTCAGAGCACATGACTCCAAAACCTTAGCTTGTGACCCTATTTGGGATCCAAACCCCCATTTTGGGAAGCCCTGCCTTACTAGCCCCCACACTGGCCACCTCCTATAGCCAAGATTTCTGTGGTCTAACAATTCTGGTCCTTTGGCATCCATTACTTTGACTGCTTTACATTGGGAAGCTGTGCCTTTGGCCTTCAATACTTAAACTCTGGAATTTCTTTCCTAAAGGTCTTTGCCACTCTATCTCCCTTTCCTCCTTTAAGGCACTCCTTAATTCCCATCTTTTGGCACATTGTCCCTACCTCCTGTATGGCTCATTATCAAACTTAGTTTGTTAAAGTCCCTATAAAGTGCTTCAGGATCTTTGAGAGTGAACAGACAGTATTTATTGCCCATATTCTTGTTTCCCTGAGGGCAGTTAAGAGTCAAGCAGTCAGCAATGGTACTGGAGACAGGCAGCCTTCCTTGAATGCCATTAGTGAACTACTTGAGTTCTTTTCAAACAGTTCTCACAGACTTAATTCTGGTTCCGTTCCACAAAGTACTAGTTATTTTATTTATTTTGTTTTTATCATTTACATGAAAGGCCTTAAACTTTACAATCTTTGGGTTGCTAATTCAGTACCATAAAATTATAGGATAAAGTTGAGTAGTCTTACCTTGGTAGATTTTCTCAGCTTGGCTATTTTCTCATGAAGATGTACATATAAGTTCTCTGGATGATGCACCTAACATTGAGATCATTATGCAAAGTACAATCAGAGATTCATATAGTTCATGATGCCTGCGTTATGAATAAATCAAAATCTTTAGGAATATAGACAGTGGTATCAATTCACTATCTTTTACCAATCCTTCTTATTACATGTTCAAGGTCATTCAGTGGCTAAGTCTTTAACGCTTGCTTTCCTCCATTTGATTCTTTCACTAACCTGTACCTCTTCATTTTCCACAGTGCTACGTTTAAGATAAACCATAGAATTACTCTCCTATTCAATGGGTATTTATATTGCTCTTCCACACCCATTTTCTTTTGCAATGTGAAAGCAAGTTTCTTATCATAGGGAGCAAGAGCAGGAGGAGTGTAAATATCATGGGCAAGAGAGAAATCAGATGCATGAATACAATTCCAGCCAACAGTCCTCTTCTTACCTTGCAAGTCCAATGTGTGCAGTATGTTTTACTCTCTCTCTCTCACACACACACACAATTTCCCACACACACACACACTCTCCCACACACACACACACACACACACACTCTCTCTCCCACACACTCTCTCTCCCACACACACACAAACACACACACTCGCCCACACACAGACACACACACACATTTCATTCTAATTCATCATTTTAGCTCTATCAGATGTTTCCCTCGTATGTTTCCTTCTAAAGTGTATCTCTGGTGCCATCTGGTGAATAGATAAAAATGAAAAACACTCAAGGGCCGGTACAAAGAGTGGAAAATTTGATCAAAGAAATAGAGTTCCATTTCTATAGCGTCTTTCACAGTCTCAGGAAATCCATGCAATTTACAGCCATTTAATTAACTTTTGTTCTGAAGAAGAATATTTCACTTTGTTTCACTCTTTCCACAGATTGCTGCCAGAGCTACTTTGTTTCTCTAGCACTTTCTGTTTTTATTCATCTACTTTTTGAATAGAGGATACTTGTATAATGTAGGAACAAGGCAGCTATTTTGCACACAGTGAAAAGTTCCACAAATAGCCCAACAATAAGAAACAGATTATTTGTTTTATTGGTGTTTAACTGAATGAGAAATAGGAGCCACGAGTCTGGAGATAGTAATTTCCTTTCCTTCAAAATAATGGTAGGGGGTTATTTTACATCTACTTGAGAACACAACGGGTCCTCAGTTTAACATCTCATCCAAAAGACAAAATTTGCAACAATGCAGAACTCCCTCTGTTGAGTGAAGTATCAGCCTATTTTTTTTTCGCTCGGATGGTGACTTGAATCCATCATGAATCAGAGACTAAAGGACTACCAATTGAACCACCACTGAATTCACCAGGACAAAAGAAGGATGACTGCTATGTTTATCTTTTTCACAGGCTAGCCCACAATTCCGCTTCCCTAAAGCGATTTTTAAGCATTTGCTGGAGAATTTTCATTCAACATGGTTGATATGAGGTTTATTCTCCGGTAATAAAATGCCTGTGTCAAAACAAAATTCAGCCTTTTAATCCCTTTAAAGCCACAAAGGATGTTGGATCATTCAACCTCATATCCTCATATGTAGCAAACTGTATGTACTTCATAGACTAGATTGGCAAAGGAAACATTACCCAACAACACATTCTAGAAATGGTTTTACAGAGAAGTCAGTTAAGGATAAAATTAAGCTGAATCATAATAATCCTCATTTCCCGCCTGTTCATAATAATAAAGCAATGCAAAAATGACTGAGTGAAACTATATGAATGTTATTGTTACAGCTTATAGGCTCATTTATTATCACATACCGTTTTTGTAGAACCTTCCAGTACTAGTTGCAGTAACTGGGGATCTTTAGATGCTGGAAAAATAAAAGCTAACAATACCTCCATTAACTGCAGCATGTGTATCCCAGAGACACTTCTTATCTGCTAACCTAGTGGATTGGCATTATCGCATGCATACAAACAGTTGGAATATGGTCTGTGAACAATACAAATTTATTTAAAACTAAGAAAGCTGTTTGTTAGTTTTCCCATGAAGATTTTTTATTATTTCTTTGTCCAGTCAACATAGAAAATTTTCACGTATTCATAAATTTACTCCTAATATGCTGTTGAAGCTTAGATGTTCAATTATCAGCTCATTTCACTTATCACACAAAAATATACCACCATTTTATATTTCAAAAACTGCAGAAGAAAGTATAATTTCATAAATTTAATTGGACAATCTATTCAAATGTAATAATCTGCTTTAGTGTTATCAGGAAAAGTAACAGAACCAGACTGTAGAAAGTAACTGCTTACAGATGTTAAACGGGGCAAAAATCCCAGGCCTTTCTGTTACATTTCTACAATAACTTTAGCTGGAGTCGACCTGTAAAGTAGCAAAGTAACCTAGAATTTTCTTATATTAGGGATTTCACCGAACCTTGTAGAGTGTAAATATTCAAATGATACCAGGCCAATCTTGGCCAGGAGCAGATACTATCAATGTTTCTGATAGGTTTCTGTCTCCCTGACTTCTCAGGGACCTGCCAGAACATTTAGTGATGGTTGCTGAATGGCAGTTGTGGCTCCCAACTGGATGTCCATGTCTAGGGAATAATTCATTCAGAGGAAGTTAAATTAAAAAGAACAATCAATTACTTTCTGGTAGTAGGGGCACATGAATATAATTTTCCTTGTCCGAAAAGGGTATGCCAGTTGTGATTGAGCACCTTCAGAATCATCCAAATCCGTGACCTCTACTATCAAGAAGGTCAAAGGCAGCAGATACATAGAACCACCACTAGTGGAGGTTCCACACACCATTCCTACTTGGGAATATATCACTGTTACTTCTCTGTTGCTGCATCAAATGGAACTTCCTCCCTAATAGTACTTTAAGTGTACTCTAAAACCATAAGAAATGGGAACAGGAGGAGGTCATGGAATAAGGAATCACTGTTTCATGAATTTTGGAGGGAAGATCATTGATAAAGCAGCTGAAGATGTTTGGGCCGAGGTTACTACCCTGAGAAACTGCTGCAGACATGTCCTGAAGCTGAGACAACTGATCTCACAAGCATTATCTTTTGTGCTAGATATAACTCCAACCAGGAAATTTGTGGCTCACCCAATGAGCTGGTCTATGGTAAGAACTGAGACAGTGTGGGGAACAGTCTGTGTAGGAGCATGGGGTGCTATTATAACTGTAATTTTCAGGCCACTTTCTCTTACTCCCGGGAGACAAGGCGTGCAGACCGTCAAGCAGAATACAGCTGCGTCATTCACACTGTCCATAACCTACTTGGTGATAAGGGGTAGTGAGGCTTTGGCAATGCCATAGGCCCTGCAAAGCTGTTGCAAGATCTTGTTCTTGAAGTTGTGCTCCTGATCAATGTGAATCTGAGAACAGAACACTGAAATGGGCAAACCAATCAATACTAACGTCCTGGCTATTGTTAAGGCCTGTTGATATGGGTGGAAATGGCTTGTGTTGAAGACATCCGTGAGTATGAGAATGCACTCAGTCCCGTTACACTGGGGTCAAGATGTTAAAATACATTGCATGTACCTCTAGTGGACTCTGGGCAACCAAGCCTACCATGCTGAGGTGAAGTCCCTTCCATGCTTTGAGCAAAATACATCTCTTTCAGTTTTGGCGCTGGTCCTCAATATCAGCAGCCATCCCAAGTCAGTAACACCACTCTCTGGTCAGGGCGGTTTATTTTCCCATGATACTATACTGCTTTCCAGAAAAGACGGCACTTCACTAGCTTGGCTTTCAAATTAAACTGTGACAAGCAGACTAAGATGGTCTCTAGCCTTTCAAATGTCTTCTCAAATGTTGAACTAAAAATGAGTATATCATCCAAATGCTTAAGGACAGACTAGAAATTGAGTTAGCGAAGAGTTTTTCCATCACACGTATGAAGGTGACAGGGCCATTACATGCCAAATGACATTCTTGTCTATTCTTAAAATCCCAGAATGCCTGTGCAGAATGCCATGTTTTGTTCAGCAATGGATAGTTGGTTATGACTGTGGGCCAGATTGAGACGGCAGAAATACTTTGCACCTCTGAGATTTGTAACTCTTCCTCACTACTAGATAGAATACAAACATTGTTATGAATTAACTGGCTCCCTCTCCGTTACTATCGGTTAGGGATTTTGTTCCTTTTAATGAATCTCTGTGCTTAGAATGTGATAGTTGAGATCATGCAGCAGGGGCAGCATTGAGGAGAAAGAGCTTTGGTCTATACTGACCTTTGTTAGAAAATACCCACTATGAGTGAAACACTGCAGATTAACGTTTTCCTGTATTAATATCAAATGCCTCCCTGGAACATTGTTGAATATATAAACTAAATGTAGAGTTTCCTGTACATTATCCCAACAGTACTTTTTAACTACAGTCTTCAATTGACATCATTAATGTGATTCAAATTAGTGTCAACTTTTGTCTTTTGTTTTTTGTCTTGTGAAAGGTATTGAGAAGAGTGGTTTGCAGCTATACAAAAGAATTGGATCATAAGATTACAGCATAGGAGGAAACATGCAAATGTGAGAAATTCTGCTAAAGTTACAACACAGTGGTAGGATCTCAAATAAGTTTCATTCCCCAAATTGGTTGAAGGTGTCACCAAAGTTTCGGTTTCATTATTATATATAAGCTGCAGAGAGAAGCCTTTCGCTTCATCAATTCAAACTGATTTCTAAATTATGCCCCGAACTTTAAAGGATATCTTCATATATTACACAGAATTCTAAATTAGTCCTTTAAAATCTGATTCCCTATCTGCACTTGTTGCACAATGTCAGTATGAAACTATGGGGTGGCATTGTGGCATGGTGGCACAATGGTTAGCATTGCTGCCTCATAGTGCTAGGGACCTGGGTTCAATTCCTGCCTTGGGTGACTGTCTGTGTGGAGTTTGCACATTCTCCCTGTGTCTGTGTCAGTTTCCTCCCACAGTCCAAAGATGTGTAGGTTAGCCATGCTAAATTGCTAAATTGCCTTTAGTGTTTAGGGAGGTGTAGATTGGGTGGGATGCTCTGTGGGTCAGTATAGACTTGTTGAGCCAAAGGGCCTGTTTCCACATTGTAGGGATTTTATGGTTATTGGAGGGACAAAACTAAAGGGGTATCATGACAACTAAATAAATGTTCAATGTAGATTGATAATGGTACTTATTTTTTGGAATTCAAAAGGACACAGTATCAGCTGCACAGACTAGTAACTCATTAAACGGAGACAGAAGAAATTGTTATCTGGTAAAGGAGGCAACTACTGAAAGATGGCTATTTGATAACAACTCTGATATCCCCAGTTATATGATTCTTTTCGTGAAATAGAAATGTGGAAACAAAATGGAATACTTCACATATTCATGGTGAAATCACATCTTTCTTAATTTTTTTTTACACAGAGTGGTTCATGAGTGGAATGAACTGCCAGAGAAAGTGATGGACGCAGGTACAGTTACGGCATTTAAAAGACATTTGGGTAAGTTCATCAATAGGAAATGTTTAGAGGATTAGGAGCCAAGCGCAGGCAGGTGGGACCTGTTTAGTTTGGGAACATGGACAGCATGGACTAGTTGGACTGAAGGGTTTGTTTCATCGTTATATGACTCTATAACACTAAGAGCTCTTGAATACATTAGTGTTGTTCATTGTTCCCGAAATCAAGGTGGACTGAAGCCTGGGAAAAGATTTCAGCAGTTTGCACTGCTTCGGCAGGATCTTGAAATTAGGGCTCATTTTAGTAAACCTCTTGCACCTAGCCTACACTGTCAGATCATACATCAAACTCTGATTATTCAACCACTATCATGGATTTCATTTAGCCACTATCATATCCCGGTGCATTTCACTGGATTGGTGAGTAAAACACTGGATGGCAGCATAAATAAGAAAAGAGCTGGATGGGAAGAACTGATTAATCTACTTCATTCTTCTTCCACTTCCATTGTAGAATGATGTATTTTCCCTGAGGAAAAAATAAGTGACTCTTCCCACTTGGTTTCAATTCCACTTGAACTTGGTTTTCTCAACCTACATGTGGGCTCCCACCTAGGGTGGCAAAGTGCCTCACTTCCTACGGCTGCTCTCCATTTCTCAGGAATTTTCAGGAATACCTTAGGCCCTTCCCCTCTCCAAGCTCATTTCCATGAACATATGAATCGTACGGACCTTATATCAAGGTAGAAATGCTGAATAGCTATCCTTGACAATCCAACTCTCTTTCATCTCAGAAATAAATGAAGACTTTAAAGCACAACTACTTATAAAGAAACTTTATCAACAGTCTTCTGAGACTTCGAAGATTCACAGTCTATCTAGTGATGACATACAGGTTTGGCCATTGTTTTCAAGTAAAACATATTTTCTTCCCAGTAAAATAATTTGGTTCTTTTCAATCTCTACCAATAAATTTCCCCAGGCTTGCTGTCAGGCAGACTTCAGACATAACCATCCCCACATTTTCTCTTAAATTAAAGGCATAGTTCCAAAATATGATAATCTTAGAAAACTCAGAAGCGTAACAATTCCTACAGCTGTCAAAGATATCAAAGGCAAGGTCATACAGTAAAAAGAATTAATGATCATCTCAAATTACTAAGTTGTTAAGATAACAATACCTGTTAACCACAAATAATTAATAGGACCAACCAAACATAGTTCCATTCACAAGGCAAATATGCGTAAATACTTAACAACCAGCAAAACAAAATAACATTGTTGGTTTTCAACCAATGTTAACAGATCACTATATTATCAATCAAACTATTAAATTTTCACTCTTCTTTCAGCAACCATTTTGTTTTCCTCTATGGCCTATTATGTATTGAAAAATGGTATATAAACTATGTTAATACTACCAGTCGAGCAAAGGTTGACCATTATACATTCAAAATGACTTGCCAGAGGTTTCTTATACATAGGCTGTGCCCTTTCTTTCAGTGTGTGTGGAAGATAGATTACCAGAACTCCAGTTTGCATCCTTCTACTGTGAACCTATAACACCAAGATTGTACTGACAACTCATTACATGATAACCATGCAGAAAATAGCACATCCACTAACAAGATTACAAGCTCATGTTGACAAATTTAATATACATGAGATCTCTTCTCACTCAATTCTGTTGGAACTTCAATATCTCAAATTCAACAAATTGCCTCTGTACTAGGCGACAATTAGATTTATGTCTACAAATAAAGAACACGACGTAGTTAGATGAGTTATAACTGGAAGACCAAGCAGGTAAAAGCATTTTAAAGCATTAATACTTTGCATAGTTTAAGGCATTTAAACAACCTTTTCTGAGACATGGACATTTGGGATGAGATTTATGTGCCAGTGGCAAGGAAGTGATATTTGCAAGAGTGGTGTTTGTCACATCTATTGATGCTGAGTTTAGACAATAAGCAGGAAATAACTAGTCAGTAAATCCTAAATTATGGTGAATGACTGCATCATGAATCTGATGTTCATTTGAAACAGCACAATGTAAAAATCTTGCCTTGGCCATTTTATTCCCTCAACCAATTTTGCAAGAACTGCAAATCCACTTTAAAAGGGCTGGGAGAAAAGATCAATTGTCTTCTGTAACATAAATAACATTTTGGGGAAATGGAGGAGAAAATGTAAATCATTGAAAAGTCTTGCAACTTCAGCAAATGTTGCAAATTTACACAGGAGTCAAATCAAAATAAATATATTATACAATTAAATAACCTTCAAATAAGAAGTCAAAAATGGAGGGACAAAGCATACTTTCTAAACTGGCAGACAAATTACATTACCAATACATGAAGTTTAAACACTTCAGTATGTTTTCTTTGTGCATGTTTACCTTGTGCCATTAAGTGTGATATATCTGTCAGAAATTTATAGCTTTGCACAAATGGATGAACTATCATTGAGTTCACAGTCATGAAGGACTTAAACAGAGTAGATAAAAATAAATTGTTCCTATTGGATAGGGCTGAGAACCAAGAGAATTAAAGAGACTGGCAACGCAATTAAAGACTTGCCATGCCTGTGCATTGCCAACCTTGTCCTTTTTAGGAAGTAGATGTTGCAGGTTTGGAAAGAACCTTGGTTGCTGCAGTTCATCTTGAAGATATGCTACAGACTACTCCCACTGATTGTCAGTAGTGGCACAAATCAATGTGTAGGATGGTGGTTGGGAGGCCCATCAAGCAGGCAGCTTTCTCCTAGATGGCATTAGGTAAATGTGGCATATTGTATAACACGCCTAGTGTGTGTGTGTGTGTGTGAGAGAGAGAGAGACAGAGAGACAAAAACAGAGTAAAAAAGAGTAGGGTCAGTAATGGCTATGCTGCTGAATGTGAAGTGTAGATGAGTAGATTCTCTTTTGTTTTTTCTTTTTCTGTGCGGCACAAATTGTACTATTCATTTGTCAGCCACATCTTGAATACCGCTTAAGTCTTGCTGCATTTATGTAAATGGACTCATTCAGCATCTGAGTGTTGGAGTGGGATGATTTCCCTATGAACTGGGATGAGTGTTACAGGATCTCCAACAGCAAGCGGCAATGGTGATGAAGGGCACTGAGCAAGGGAGCTGGGCAGTTTGCCAGGTCCTCCACAAGTAGGTGGCGATGGTAAGGGAGGCCACCTGAAGCAGTCAGACAGACTGTTGTTGGAAGAAAAGCTGTCTCTGATGGAAGGAATGTCAATGGGATGGGACATATAATGACAAAGGATTCCTCAGACCAACATAACCCACAGGCTTCGTTCCATATAAAAGCTGTAAATAACATCTTGTTATCTTTAATTACCCTCCCTGTTTGAATGACCTAATACCAGTGGAGTAAAGAATTTTTGCTTAATCATCTTGTGGTATTTCATGTGTTCAAATCCCTAAACACAATGTTTTGGAGAAAGAGTTTCTGTGAAGGAGATCATGCATACTGCTGTGCGAATTTTAAAAATCATCTATTGGACATGTCCAGCATTTATTGCCCATCCCTAATGAATGAGGTAGTGAGCTGCCTTCTTGAACCACTACAATCCATGGGAGGAGGTAGGTACACCCATAGAGCAGTAAATAAGTGACTTCAGGAGTTTGACCCGGAGACAGCGAAGGAATGGTTTATGCTTTTAAGTCAGGATGGTGTGTGGCTTGAAGGGAGCTTGCAACATGGTTATGCTCCCATCTATCTAGATGATAGGGGTTATGGGTTTGGAAGAAAAAATTGCTCATGTTGCTGTTGACAACAGAGGAGAATGAAGTAACCCTCCCACTGTTGTATTTGCAGGTAGAGGACAGGGTCACATAAAATAGAATGGATGGCTAGTCAACTATCTTCCTGTCCAGAGATAGTAGGGACTGCAGATGCTGGAGAATCCGAGACAACAAGGTGCAGGGCTGGATGAACACAGCAGGCCAAGCAGCATCATGGGAGCAGAGAGGCTGACAGTTCGGGCCTAGACATCCCTGATATATCCCCCAAAGTGCAGTGGGTGTGTAATTTATAACCTACCCTTCGGATAATAAGTACCCTTTGCTAGCCAGTTAATGTCTAGTTAGGGGCTTGTTTATGTCCTTGTCAGAACAATGATCATGGCTGACTTGATCACCAGAAGGGATGAGCAACATGTGTTCCCCCCACCCCTAATACTTTAAAATTCAAATCCTGACAGCCTGGTTGATATGTTGAAAGCAAATAAATTCACTGTCACATATTTTTCCTACATTTGTTACCTTACTCAGCTGGAAAGAAAATTGATGCTAGGCAGCATGAACTTCATTTTCCATGAACACTGATGGCTCCATGGATTGAAGGGAGTGAATGTTGAAGGTGGTGAAAATCAGGCTTCGTCCTGGATGGTGTCAAGCTTCTTGAGTGATGTAGGAGTGCACTTGTACAGGCAAGCAGGGAGTATTATATCACACTCCTGTCTTGTGTCTTGTGGATTAACAGACAGTGGGGAGTCAGGGGGCGAGCTAGTTGTTGCCAAATTCCTAGCCTCTAACCGGATCTTGTAGCCACAATAGCTATCTGCTGATTCAGTTAATTTTCTGATCATTGTTAACCACATGAACATTGATTCAGCAATTGTAATGCCATTGAACATCAAGAGGCGATGGTTTGATTCTCTCGTTGCAGATGGTCATTACGTGGCACCTGAGTGGTGCAAATGTTCCTTGCCACCTATCAGCCCAAGCCTGGATATTGACCAGTTCTTCTGCATATGTACATGGACAATTTCACGTGAGGAATCACAAATAGTGTGATCATTGTGCAACCAGCAGTGAAAATTCCCATGTCTGATAATGATCATTGATGAAGTAGCCTAGGTGGGCCTAGGATAATACCCTGAGGACCTCTTGCTGTGACGTCCTGGGCTGAGATGATTGAGTTCCAACAACCACAATTCTTCTGAATTAGGTATGAGTCTGTTGGATAACCATATTTCGGACAGCATTGGCAAGAACATTTCAAGATAAATGATATCTCAGAATTTCTTTTCATGTTACAAATAATTAAAGTGTGTAAATGTATTAAAATGTTTAATCTGGTAGATAAAAGAACTACTATTGGAGAATTTTCTTGCCTCAGAAAATAATTTGCTGGGACTGAAGCTGATGGGAAAGCTCACTGTTGAAGCAAAAATTATACTTCCAGCAATAAATACAATACCATAATGAAAAACCACAATCAATAGATGTTCACAAAATGAATATTTGCTTAGGCAATTAACAGAAAAAAAATCCTGTAAGATTAATGGCATAGAGAAAGAAATCATTTTATTGATGAACATCATAACATTCCTCCTGCCACAACCATCTCTCCCCTTGTGATGGGATCATGGCTGAGATACTACCAACTGTCATCATCTGGTGCTTTAAAAAATACATCTTGACTGCCCCCTCGTGGTAACTGGAGACAAGGCCTCAGATTTCAAAATAGTGTTTGAACTCAGCCTGGTAATCAGGAGGAGAGCAAACTGTTTGGTCCCCAAATGAGAGGCAGTAAAGCATAAGTAACAGTGAACAAATACTTTGCTCAGGGCTCCCTTAAAGTAAACAGTGCCCCGGTCTCCCCCCGCCCCCCATCCTGCCACTTTGTACATATATGTGTGCATTAAAAAATATGTGCATTTATCCAGCACTTTTCACAACCACTGTTCATTTCACTCAGCCTGTGTAATATTTTTGAAACACATCCATTATTATGCAGGAAGGATGCCAGCAAGTTCCCACAAACAGCAATGTGATGGTGATCAAATAATCTGTGTACAAGCTGTTGATTGAAGATTAAGTATTAGCCAGGACACCAGAAAAAACTTTCCTTTGTTCTTCTTTTACATTCACTCATGACCTTAATCTCCTATCCAGCACCTCATTTTCTAAGCACCCTTTTTGGAGATGTTGCTTCACACTGCTGGAGTAGGTGAGACCTGAATCCAGGCCTGCTTAGCTCAGAGATATGGACACTACCACTGTGTCACAAGAGTCCCACCAACTAAGCCAAGGCTGACAGATTTAAAGCCACTTGAAGAACTGGTGTTAAGTGTTTCCACAGTGTAATGGTTGGCAAACCTTGCTTAGGGCTTATGTGGTGCATTGTTAGTGTTTCTACCCCTGAGCTAGATAAGCCTAGGTTCTTCTGCCAGAGATTTGAAATAACATCTATAAACAGGTATCTAAAAAACATGAACTGCCTGCTATATATTTGTAGTTCATAAAGAGACTGGCATCATATTGATCTTTTACTCAAATATAAAGTACTGACGTACTCCAGCAAATAGTTTAACTTGTGAATGGCTTTATCCAGTTCTAGTTATGCTGTAATGTCCAAGCAATGTATATTTAACTCTTCAATTTTTTTGTATTACTTGTTGAAGTTCAATTGTTTTGGAAAACTCAGTTTAAAGTGATATCCCTGACTTTCCATGATTATTTAATTACCAATCCGTGGACCCTTAGGTGACAGTGTATTGATCTGATTCCCAACAGTGTGGATCATAACAAAGTTATGACGCACATCTATTTGTGTATTGGAATTGCATTGATACTCTAGTAAGAGCTGAGAGCTGGTTCCAGCAATATTCCTTTTCTCTATCCAGAGATATTGCCTGACTTGCTGAATATTTCCAGCATTTTCTGCTTATATTTCCATTTACACTGGTAATTTAATGCAATTTTCTTGTCCAATTTATGTAAGGTAAACTCTGAGCGTGCATTAGACTCTATTTGACATTCCAATCGAACTGTTCCCAATGTACAGTCAAACCTAAGCAGAATGAAACTCTGGAAATCTCTATCTTTGAAAACTCCAGATTTGCCTATTCCAGTGCTCTCCTGGGGAACGTTAGCTCTTTAGCTGTTCGGCTGGGTTCAATTCCCACTCCAGCTGAGGTTACCACAAAGGATTCTATTTCCCAACCTCTCTCCTCACGTCAGACATGGTAATCCTCAGGTTTAAAACCACCATCAGTCTTCTGTCTCTAATGAGGGAGCAGCCCTATGTTTTACTAGGGCTATGGCTCTCCTGACTGACCTTATATACTCCAGCTTTAGGTTTAATCTTTAACTAGATGCAGTTCCAATACCACATGAAAGAGTGATGTTTATTATTTATTTATGTAATAAATATGGATGTGATTTCAAAGCAGTCAGTTTAACAACATCCAATAAAAGTAATTAAAGTACCCCATTCCCTCCTCATTGCTGTACAATGAAAAGTAGAGAGGATAGAAAGTGGGAAAGTTTTTCCTTGCATTAACATTGAATTCTGTGATACGCAACATGGTTTTATGTTGATGCCATAGAAACACCTTCTGTATAATCAACAGTAGTTGCTAGACGTGTTAACATGCTGAGCTGTGATAAAATGTAAACATTTTGTTTATCACTGAAGTATGCTGCACAAACAGGAGGGAGGAGTCGGTTTGGGAGTCTCCTGCTATCTACAGTAACATTTTAGTCCACTCCACAATGGCATAAACATTTCTAAGAAATATCATGTATAGAAGGTGTTTTCCCAAACGTTTCTATTTTATGCCATTAGCAGTTTTGACGAACAAAAAATGATTGCTAGTGGAAACGTTACTTGTACTGCAAATAGGGAAAAACAATTTATTCTTTATTTCAAGCATACTTGTTTTACAGGTTTTATCTTCAGTTGCATATTGTATGCATTTATAGAGACAGTGATAAAAGCTCCTAAACTGCGCAAAGGAGACAAACAAAATGTCAAAGACTGAGTTTTGAACATTGAAGGGTATATGGCATTCAAAAATAATGGGAGTCTATGTAAAGGCAGAGGAGTAGTACTCCTTATCAACGATGGTATTTGTACAAGAGTTAGGGATGACCTTTGTTCAGGAGATCAGGATGTAGAGTCAGTTTGCATGGAGATATGGAATAGTAGGTGAAAGAAGTCATGAGTGGAAGAGATCTATAGGCCTCTGAAGAGTAACCACAATGTAGGAAGAAATAAACAAAGAGAAAGTTCGGATGATTGCAATAAAGGGATTGCAATAATTATGAGTAATTTTATTCTACATCCACAATGGAAAAAATAGATTGGTAATCTGGACCAGGAATTCATAGAAGGCTTTTGAGATAGCTTCTTAGATTTGCATATTCTGGAATAGATCAGAGATTAGGCTATACTGGATTTATTATTCTGTAGTGTAATACAATTAGTTAATAAACTTAGATGTTTAAGGAAAGCATCAAAATTAAGGAAAAAACATCTAATGGCACAAAGATGAGTAGCAGGTCAGAGGACTGGTTAGAAATCAAAGAATGACATAATTTAAAAAATTAATCAGGAGAAATAACTTAGACTATGAGAGGAAACTAGCGAGAAATATAAACACACAGATAGCAAGATCTTCTATCGGTATTTAAAAAGGAAATGAGCAAGAGTTTTGGTCATCTAGAAGGAGAAAATGGTGAGCTAATAGTAAATAATGCAGAAATGACAGGGTGCTGAATAAATATTTTGTCTCTGACTTCACCATAAAGGATACAAATAGCATCCAGGCACACATATAAATCAGGAGGTTGACAAAAGAGGCAAACGGTGAAATTATAATCACTAGGGAAGCAGTACAAACCAAACTGATAGAGTGGTGGACTGATAAATCTTCAGGTTATGATGCTATCATCCTTGGGCTTTTGAAGAGTTTGCTCCATCCAGATGTGTTAAGCTTCCAAAATTCATTAGATTCTGGAAAGTTAGACTGGAAAACAGCAAATATTCGAGAAGGGGGAGGGGAGCCAGAATCAGGAAACTATATGCCAGTTAGCTTAACATATCATAAAATCCCTATAGTGTGGAAGCAGGCCATTTGGCCCATCAAGTCCACACTGACTCACTGAAGAGCATCCCACCCAAACCCACCCCCTATAACCCTGCGTTTCCTATGGCTAATCCACATGGCCTGCACATCCTTGGACACTATGGGCAATTTACCACAGCCAATCCACTTAACTTGCACATTTTTGGATTGTGGGAGGAAACCGGAGCACCCAGAGGAAACTCACAGAGACACTGGGAGAATGTGAAAACACCATACAGATAGTCACCTGAGGTAGACTCAAACCTGGGTCCCAGGCATTGTGAGGCAACAGTGCTAACCACTGAGCAACCGTGCTGTCCATGTGTAAAGTTTTAGAATCAACCACTAAGGACTTTGGTACTTGTTCACTGTGGTAATGGATAAGATTCATCATTATATTGTGAAAGGGAAATTGTGTTTAACTAATTTATTGGAATTATTTGAAGAAGTAACATGTAGCGTGGGCAAAGGGGAGTCCATTGATGTACTTAGAATTCCAGAAATTGTTTTATAAGGTTCCACATAAAAAGTCATTGGTCAAAGTAGAAGCTCATAACATAGGGAGTTACATATCAGCAGAAGATTGGTTTGTCTGGCGGAATTTATTTCAGATTGGCGGGATGTGACAAGTAGAGTCTCTCAGATATATTTGCTGGGCCTTCAACATTTTACAATTTATGTCAATTACTTAGATGAGTGGATCGAAGGCATGGTGGCTGAAAGTTTAGTCGACACAAAGATAGGTAGGGAAGTATGTTGTGAAGATACCATAGTCAGGATGCAGACAGATATAGGTTGCATAAATAAATACCTGGCAGATGGAGGATAATATGGGAAAATGTGAAGGTGCTTTGGCACGATGAATAATAAAAGCCGGGTATTACTAAATAGAGAATAACTAGGTCCTGGGGTGTGGATGGACCTAGGCGATCTACAGCAAGAGTCTTAAGAAGTTAGTATGCAGGTACGGCAAATGATTAAGAAGGTTAATAATGTGTTACCCTTTATTACTAAAGCAAGGAAGTTATGCTTTAGCTACACAGGGTATTAGTGAGGCTATATCTCGAATACTAAGTGTAACTTGAATTAAAATTAGAATTAGAAACAGAACTAGGTTTTATTGTCACGTGTACTGAAGTACAGGGATACAGGAGCACAGTGACAAGTGTACAATGTTGCCATTCACAGCACCATCTTAGGTACAAGGTATCCAGGTACAAAATCTTGGGTAAAATGTAGAAAAATAAAGAAATAAGTTAACAGTTTAACATTACAGTTCTTCTCAATATAAAGTAGTAAATAAGAAATAAAGTTAGAAGTTCCAATTTACAGTCCTTCTTTAGCCATGGGCTCCAGTCACTCCATGCTGGGCTTTCCCCACGGGGGCTCAATATCTCTCCCATACTGGGCTCGATCTCTCAAACCCTGCACCTCCGCGCTGCTGTCTTGCTGCCATCTGGGCTCACCAGCTGCTTTACCAGAGGCTGCCAGAATCCCGCTCTGGTGTTGTTCCATGACCCCAGCCACTTCCATGATGCCGCTGACCACCAGAGTTCTGCCTGGGCACACCAACCACCTCGTGGCCGACTACCAAAGTCCCCGGTCTGGGCCCCCAGCCGTTGCCATCGCTGTTTCCAGAAGGTAAGTAGAAAAAAAAAACTTTAAAAAAAGACTAAAGGAAAAAGCAAGAAAAGAAGAAAGAGAAGCAGTCAGAGCAGATGAGCTCTGGCTCAGGAGCACTACTCCATCACCATCTTGCAAGGAGCTGATCCCGGGAAAAGGCACCGGGACACAAATGGGACAATTGTAGGTTTTAATTGGTGTTTTTATTTGAAGAAAAATGTCAATGCATTGGAGGCAGTTTAGAGGAAGTTTACTGGATTGATGCTCAGAATGAGAAAATATTGAACAACCGGATTCTTCACTGGAGTTTGGAAGAGTGTGAGGTAGTTTTATTGACTTTTGTAAGATTCTGAATGTTCTTCACAATGCGGATATGGAAAGGATGCTTACCATTTTGGGCAAGCACAGAACTAGAAAATACTGTTCTAAAATTAAGGGTCACCATTTTAGGATTGAGATTAGGTTTTTTTTCTCTGAGGCTTGCTTGACTTTGGAACTCTCCGCCTCAAAAGATGCTGAAGGCAGGATCATCAAATATCTTTAATGCAGAGGTAGGTAGATTCTTACTAGTGAAAGGAATAAAAGTTTATTGGGTAAATGGAAATGTGAAATACACAACATAAATATTTCAGCCATGATTTCTTGAATGGTAGAACAGACTTGAAGGGCCAAATGACGTACTTCTGATCTTAAATTTTATGTTTGTATTTATCTAAGATACTTTATATATATTATAGACATTTGTTAGTTACCAATGTTGAGGGCTCAGTTATTGTTTGGACTGAAATCTCTTATTCACCTCTGTCATTCACTTCTTGTGGAACCGCACTGACCGAAAAGTCTTGAGGGACCTTTATATTCATGAGGAAGGGCAGACAAAGTCTCGATTTAATATAACAGACCAGAGTGTGCTGCAATAGAACATCTCACAATAAGCCCCTTTAGCCGAGTTCATACATGTTTAGGTTTTAACTCAACACAGAGTGTGAAGGCTCTATTGTCTACTGAGTGTCTGAAAGTGTGAGCTGAGAATTGCATCATCATGTTGGCAAAGTATAGCATAGAGAGAGGCCATTTGGCCATGTGGATTTATGCTTTTGTTAATTCTGCATGTCAGCCTGCTCTTACCACTCTTCATCCAATACCATCAACAAATCTTCTTGTCCTTTCTCCATCATGAGCCCAAAAAAGTACCCTTTAAATTACCTCAGTGAAATTGCATTATATTACAGCAAAAGCAACAAAACATCTGGGATTGTGGAGAACAATGAGACAAACAGTATATTTCCTTAAATGAGATTTAAAGACTAAGACGGAGGGTGAATTATAATGCAGGTGTCACTGGCTGGGCTGGCATTTATTGCCCATCCCTAGTTGCTCCTGAGATTCACCATAGAATGGAAGGCTACAGGCATTAAAGCTCTTGAGGTGCAGAGGTAGAGGTTCTACCAAACAGGTTAGGAGGCCTGGGTTCAAGTCCCATCTGCTCTAGAGATGTGTAATAACATCTTTGAACAGATTGATATGAAATTATCTACATAGCTACAAGCCATGTACTGGAAAATGGGATTAGATAAATAGATGCTCGAAGACTGATGTGATCAGAATGGGCCGAAGGGTCTTCTTCCATGTTGTAAAAGCTCTATGAGAAGGTGGTGCACTGCTGCAGTGACCATAGCTGCATGGACTACAACCATTAGCTGTTCACTCTCCTTCAAAAGGATGCCACTCTGTAACATCTTTGACTCTGGTACTATCCTGAAGTCGTGTCTGTGATCACAAAAACACCTGCCTGTTCCCATAACCATACCCCAGAGCTATCTGTGGTGCCATGAACTTGGTTTGACTATAGTCCTCACACCATCACCAGTATCTGAAACACTAACTCATTATTGAACTGGAGCCTTGGGGATTCTTGCACTATCCACCTGTTTCTCATGGGCTATCTGGTGGTCACCATTCAATCTCTGTTTCCATGCCACTAACATAGTGTGACCGCCTCTCTGAACATGCTGTCCACATAGCCCTTGGCCTCATGAATGTGCCAAAGTGAGGCCAGCTGTCATCTGAGCTCCAAAACTCCAAGCTCAAGTTTGTCAAGCTGATGGTACTTGCTTCATATCTGGTCATCCAGATCACTGAAAGTGCTGGTAGTATCCATGAACTCTCATACATTGCAGGATACAAATTCCACATAGACCTGCCCTGCCACGTCTTCACTTTACTTCACTTATCTTAACTTTATTTAATTGGTTCACTTATAATAACTGGATTTCTTTGGCCTTAGCTTAATAAACATTACAATAATGGATAAAACTTCCTAGTACTGATAAAATTGATGAATACTTAATTAGTTGTGGCCTAGTCAAACTGTTCCAATACAGCTACAGCACTGGTATCTACCTGATAATGTGGAAAATTTCCCAGGTATGTCCTGTGCACAGAAAGCAGGAGAAATCCAACGTAAGCCATTGCCTTCCTTTCAGTCTACTGTTGATCATCAGCAAAGGGCTGAAAGAGATCATTGACAGTGCTATCTTGTGACTGCAAGGGAATAACCTGCTCACTGATGCTTAGTTTGGGTTCTGCCAGGGCCATTCAACGCCTGACTTCATTGCCTTTATGTATTACCATTAGTATGTGTTACTTTTGGGATAGTGGCCCTTTAAGAGGTGAGTCATGTAACACTGTTAAATGTTCAGCTAGTGCTCACTTACTTGGTCAGACTTGTTTGAGCTTTTACGGAGTGTGGAACTTCAGAATAAAAGCCTCTCTATAGAGTTGCAACAAATGACAAGTTTGCATATTCTTAATTCTGACTGGAGCATAGTAACAGCCCAGTACAGAATAATTAAAGCCCTGGTCGAAAAGTGGACAAAAGAGCTGAACTCCAGAATGGAGGTCAGAGTGACTGCTCTTAATATCAGTTCAGCATTCATCATCAAGGAGCCCAAGCAAAGCAGGAGACAATGGGAGGCATAGGGAAAATTCTGGGCTGGTTGGAGTCGTACCTAGCATAAAGGAAAACGGTTATGGTTGTTGCAGGACAATTATTCCAACTCCAGGATATTGCTGCAGGTGTTCCTCAGGATTGTACCCTAGGCCCACCTGTCTTCAGCTGCTCCAACAATGACTGTCCCCACAGCATAAGGTTAAAAGTGGAAATTTCGCTGATGAACACAATATGTGCAACACTATTTGTGACTCCTCAGATACTGAACCAGTCCTTGTCCATATTTAGTAAGACCTGGACAATTGAGGCATGAACTGATAACTGGCAAGTCACATTCATACCGAACAATGATAATTGCCAACAGTGAATCTAATCATTGTCCCTTGGTGTCTAATTGAATTACCATCACTGAAACCCACTATCAACATTCTGGGGGGTTACCAATGATCTACGACTGAACTGGACCAGTCATAAAAATACTGTAGCCACAAGAGCAGGTCAGAGGCTAGGAATTCTGCAGCAGGTAATTCACCTCCTGGCTTCCCAAAGCCTGTCTACCATCTATAAGGCACAAGTCAGGAGTGTGATGGAGTTCTCCCCACTTGCCTGAATGGGTGCAGCTCAAACAATGCTCAGGAAGCTTGAAACCATCCGAGACAATACAGCCTAATTGATTGGTATCCCCACCGCAACATCCAATATCCACTCCCTCCACCACCAATATACAGTGGTAGCAGTGAAGAAATTCACCAAGACTCCTTAATCAGCACCATCCAAACCATGATCACTACCATCTAGAAAGGCAAGGGCAGCAACTACGTGGGAACATCATCATCTGCATGTTTCCCTCCAAACCACGCACCATCCTGACTTGAAAATATATTGTGGTTCCTTCGCTGTTGCTCAGCCAAACCTTGCATCCCGTCCCTGTGGGCGTACCTACATCAAATAGACTGCTGCAGTTCAAGAGGCAGCTCACCCACCACCTTCTCCAAGGATATTGATACGGGTAACACATGCTGACTAAAACAGTGATGCCTACATTCCACAACTAAAAATAATTGAACCCAGCACCTATCCACTAAAGCAAAATTAAAGTCACGTTATTTTACAGAGATCAGTTCTGTGAATTCCAAATGAAACATGTCTTTTCACGAGGAATCATTGCCTTTCTAGGGAGTGGCAAAACTATCTCAGATGAGGCACATTATATTTATCAAAATGTCACACTTATGTGACAATGTATGTTTGCGATGCAGATAATCGCTTAGTGAAGCCACTCAATTCATCATGTGTATATAAACCTCGCAAAAGCTCTCTGGTAAAATTTCAAATTTTCTTTAATATATATTTTAGAGCTTCAGAAAGAATCAGAACGCCTTCACATACTAACACCCAATTTGCTTCAGTGCATTTACTACCTGAAAAGCAAATGTATTTCTATTCAGATCCTTGTAAAAAAAAATACAGCCAAGATTATATTTGCTCACAACCAGACAGAAAGCACTTAGAGTGACCAGGCATTCTTTTTACCAAAGAAAAAACAAATGGTGTTAGCAAAGACAATTCAGCACTCCAATGAGCTTTCAGTTCCAGCATAGTTTCCAGGGTCTGAATGGCCTATTCCTATTTCTAGACTCCAATGATATAAAAATTAATTTGACTGAGTGCGGTCAAATGCCGAAGATGTTACAGAATGTCTTCTGCGAGACATAGTCTGGGCCCAGACTAGCACCAACAGCTGGGTTGGATTCAGTATTGGTATGATCAAGGAAAAATTTTGGCAACATTCCATGTTGTGTAAGTGATCAAATTGACATGACATTTAGGTACAGAATCAGTAGGGATAAATAGATATTTTGAATGTAATAGAAACTAATTATTGAACTTTGGCCTGTACAATCATTCCTGATATATGTTCCAATTACACATAATGCTAACAACACAATTCAATTTTTATACCTTTGTTAGCCAGAAATGAAATCAACATAATTGCTATCATAGGACATATTATGTTGCACTTATCACTGTACAGTTAAGTATTTCATTTGATATGGGGACGTTTAGTTTTGAATTGCACCATTATAAAAGTTGCACGGGTTTCAGAATGTACATAATTCTCTGGTATTCAGAAAAGTTGATTATATGCATTCAGGGGTGGACTGGTCTTGACTTCCAATTCTTAGAAAAAGGTGAGGGAATCAAAAATACACAATTATAAACCATTCATGCGGCACTCAAGGAATCTCTTAATTTTCCACATGTGTAATGCCAGAGTATGAACAGTTTGAGATTGCTGTGTTATGGCCCACAAATTGTATGTCATTATACATTTGGAAGAAGGCTTATGATACCATCACTGTATCATAGCATGTGACCTGAGGATATAAAGATCTCAGACTTCATGTTAACTTGGGACAGTTCAAAAGCATGGCACGCTGGGAGGAAGCATACTGCTGTTTGTAACCGAAGAGCTTTGTGTTAGTCCAGGCACTAATGTGCCTGTGACTGTACTATTTGAATATATTAGTGATCTGTTATAAATGTCTGTTGGATCTTTTAATATCACATTACTCATGTATAGTTATTATATTACAAGGGATAACTTAAGCATCACAGCATCTGGTAAAGATACACTGCTGAAGGCATAGCAGGCATCAGGCACTACCCAAGCTTTTGGGTTTTTGGGGTCAGTAAGTGTGTATAATGAAGTCTCATGTGACATGTAAAATTTCAATCTCAAACACAGAATAGTATAGCACAGGAACAAGCCCTTCGGCCCACCATGTCTGCACTGACCACAATGCCATTCTAAACTAATCCCATCTGCTTGTACATGGTTCATATCCCTGTACTCCCTGTCTGTTCATGTATCTGTCTAAATGCCTCTAATGCCGCTACTATATTTGCTTCCACCAAACCCCTGGCAGCATATTCCAGGCACCTACCACCCTCTATGTAAAAAAACTTGCGTCGCACATCTCCTTAAACTTTCCCCTCTCACTTTAAACCTACACCCCCCTTGTATTTGAAATTTCCTCCCGGGAAATATGACTCCGGCTATCCACCCTTGTCCTTGCCTCTCATAATTTTTTATCCACCCTTGTCCTTGCCTCAGCCTCTGACCCGATAGTGAAAATGATCCAGGTTTGTCCAATCTCTCCCTGTAGCTAATATACTCTAATCCAGACACCATCCTAATAAAACTCTTTTGCATCCACATCCTTCCTATAGTGTGGCGACCAACACTGCACACAAAACTCCAAATGTAGCCTAACTAAAGTTTTATACAGTTTACATCATGTGTGGCCTAACTAAAGTTTTATACCAACTATTTTACCATACTTGTATAAATCGCAAGCTTCTGGTACCGATGAATGTACTAATTTATAATTTGTCCATTAGTGAAGCTAATATCATAAACATTCCCATGTAATTCTCCAGACACAGGAAATTCAAACAGCACAAGCAAGAAAACAAAAGAGGTTAGCAGAGAGGAAGAAAACATTAAGCTGATTTCCTAGATCTTCAAAGGGCAAGTTCATAGAGTCAAATTTTGGATGCCCCGAGAATTGAATCTGTAAATATCTACATTAGACATTACCATGCTGATCATCTTAATTTCCTCTCCTCCCAATCAACTCACAAATTTTCAAAACTTCAAGACGCAGAAAAATCTAGTCTGGGATTCCCTTAGCAATGTCAGTACAAGAAACCCAGGGATTTTACTTTTGGTAGAAAGAGTGCTTTATTCTGTGCCCAACCTAGCACTTGTCTGACCTTTTAATTCCCTAATGTTGAGTTTGGTTGAAAAAGTGAAAATATGTACCACTGCCCAGTGCTCATTTACCTGATAGTGGTTTTCACAAAAGAAAATTGGATTGCAATTTATACAAATCATCAGGGTTCCAGCTCCTGATTGATCTTTTACCAAAATATCTTGCAGTATTCCTGTCTGGTTTTGAATGATTTTCTGTGTTTATTTCCTACGGGCTGTTATTAGCTATAGATCAAACCAAGGAATGATTTAATCATAACATAATTGGTCAGGAAACAAATACAGTTATAGATCAAAAGTAAAAAATAAGTTAGAAATGATCTGAGGGAATAATTGAGTAAACAAAATAAAAGCAAAGTACTGTGGATGCTGAAGGTCTGAAATAGAAATAGAAAGTGATGGGGAAACTCAGCAGCATCCATTTGGAGGTGAACTCTCAGTAGTACATGCATTATGTGTGCTCAATCCTCTGACTGACCATCATCCTTCTTCACCACACTAAGGACCGCTCCCCTGTGATTTTCACAAATGGCCATTTGCTTGAAGCACTTGCTGTCTGTCCCTCACAGGTTGCTGGCACATGCTGCAGGTGAGACATTGATGTAGCATATTGCTGCGTAGGTGACATCTCCAATCCCTCACAGTTCAGTACTTCCCCACCGTGACAGGCTGTAAATCCTGGTATGCCAAGTCTGTGTAGAGCTTCATTCCCAATTGCTAAACAAATCTTAATGGGTTCCTTTTCTGCATCAGGCACACCAAAATCTAGAAACCATAGCTCTGAACGCCGTTGAAATATTTTAAATCTTGTTAGGCAGTTTAAACCAGGGAATTTTGTGAACATTCTGACAATAAGCCTTTAACCTTCCCTTGCTTGCTATCAGCTGGCACACACTCTGATCACTTGTCTTTCGATATGCATTTGGTAGCTTACCAGCAAGCTGTATTTTCAGCACTCTCTGACACCACATGAACAAAGATACTCAGGGTTTCTTCATGCACTTCAATATGATTTAAGTGACTGTTGGCCATTTGTTCTGCCTGTAGATTAACTTGTTTGCTGCCTGTTCAAGCATGATATGCGTCACCAGCAAGATGTTTTCACTGCTGCCCATCATGTTATATAATAGATAATTGTCTAATAACCAAGTGCTTGTCAGAAATTGATGGACACTATGGGGTTTGGTTATTTAAAATAGTAACAACACATTATATGTTATAAGCAGGCAGTACTGCAAACCAACAGTTTTCTGAGTGTGCAGCTTGTAAATTCAGACAATGTAGACAAACTGGCAGGCAGAGTTGCAAAACTGTATACACACTATATGTGGAGTCTGTAAATGTGAACTCTCCATATGGGAAAGTATGCACGCAACAGCGCTAACACACAATGGCAACAGTATGCACAATCCACAAAATTGCAACAACTCACCAAACTCCTTTGATAGCGCCTTCCAAACCCATAAGTTCTATTTCCTTGGAGGACAAGGGCAGCAGATACATTGGCACTTCACCATCTGCAAGTGCCCACCAAGCCTCATACCATTTTGACTTAAAACTATATTGCGTTCCTTCATTGTGTAAACAGTATTGTGGGCTTACCCAAGGATTATGACAGTTTAAGAAGGTGTTCCAATACTGTCTTCTCACGGGCAATTAGGGATAGGCAATAAATGCTGGCCTAGTAAGTAGTAACCACAACTTGCAATTTTTTATAAATGACTTTAGAAGAAGAGATGAAAATGATGTAAAGACATTTAAGCTTGAAAGTTGAACATAGAGAGGATGAAACCTCTGCTCCAGCAAAGTCCTTCATGATCAAGTGAGCAGAGAGAAGCTGAGCCTAAGTATTCCAAATACATTAAAATTAGAATGTGCTGAAAGTTTCAGTCATTTCAGGACTTGTGAAAATAAATCTGTGTACGGTATATAATGTGAGCAGCTCTTCAGAATTTATGAGAGCAGGCCTGGAGCAGGTCAGCAGCCTCAGCAGCTAACTGTAAGCCTTTGTTCATTACAGTTTTAATCAGGTTTCTGCTGAAAAATGCCGTGCTTAAAAATAACTTGCTGTGTGTTGGGTAACATGCCATGGCCAGTACTTTTGTCATCAGAGGGGATTTCTGCAGCTATTAATGAGCTTCCTGTGCAGACTTTGTTTCTCTACCCCACTCAACCAATTTCTGCCACAAAGAATTGTTTAAAAAACTGTAATTTTTTAAATTTTTTGCTGCAGAAACTGTACTCCAGCTCAACTTTGGAGGAAGAAACATGCATATAAATAAGATGAGCAAAAAACTGCTGATCTAACAAGTCTGGCTCAGTCGTAGAGCATAAAAAGTGATGGACCCTCCTAAAGTAGTCATGCAATCGCTGAAGAGAGGCAAAAGAACAACAATTGATATTTACATAATGCCTTAATGTAATAAAACATCCCAAGGGATTCACAAGAACAGTAATATACATTAGAACACAAAGACACATAATAGATAATGGGGAGAATTTTACCAGTTCACACAACATGGGTGCATGGTAGGCAGAACCAGTAAAATCACAGGGAATCGCTACAGAAATAACCAACACTCCTGGTCATGTTGTTGAGTTGCCAACACTCGAATTGGACCAGAAGTTCCTCTGGGGCAGTTAGATGCCTTAAACTTTACAGCACCGCCAATAGCAACTCCTTAACTGGCTTGGGGAAGAAAAATTGAGGGTAAAGTGTGTGATGAAACTGTGGGGGGCTTTAAGAGGTGTGTTTTGTCCTGATTTCTTTTAGAGAGAGATTGGGAGATAGGTGACAAGCAGTCTATGAGAAGATAAACAACTTGAGAGGCATTGAGTGGTTTGTTTTTTAGAAATTGGAACAATAGAAGCCGTATGGTCAAACTCCCACAGAACCAAAATCTTTAGTCTAGCTTTCAGCAGTTGCTGTTGGGGTGTTGAAAAGCCAGAAGCTATTTTATATTGTCCCTCTATTGGTTACAGCTAAAAGCTGGGGTTTCTCTGCCTGCTATGGGAGTTGCACATGAGACAATCTGTTTTCTAAGATTGTCTTTTTCTAAGTGTGTGTTTGTGGGATTTTACTATATTGTAACAGTTAATTAGTAGTAGTTACTGTATCTATTATTCTGTTAAGTTTATCAATAGACTTAAGTTAATCCAATTCCCACTTTCTTTTTTTATATATTTTGACTAATGTGGATGAATAAAGTGTGTTTTGCTTTAAATCTAGTAGTTTGACTAACTGAGTTACATCTGGAACACAACACTTTACATTTACCTTTAAAATAAGGGTCTAGACTATCTTCTGAATGTTTTGAGGGGGTTTGGTCTGGCCCATTACAAGTACCACCAAGCATGCCCTTGTATGTTACCAATATAGATTTTTGGCAGATATTGGGACTTAAATGGTCCACGCAAAATCCAACCCATTACGTCAGATGCTTAAAAGATCAGTGCAAGAGGTAGATTTCAGCATTGTCTTAAAGGACGAAAGCGAAATAGAGAGACAGCGGATAAGTGTAGGGAAATAATTCCCTAAGCTGCTGAAGTCATGGACACCAATAGTGGGACGATTAAAATAAGGGATGCTACAGTACCCACAATTAGTTGAATGCAGCTATCACAGATCGTTGTGGGAATTGGGGAATTACAGAGATAGGGAGGGTGAGGCCGTGTCAGGATTTGAAAGCATTGGTCAGAATTTTGAAATCAAGGTGTTGTTTGTCTGGAATATAGGCTAGTAAGAATAGCAGTGGTAAATGAACGGGATTTGCTGTGGGTTAACACAAAGACAGCAGTAATTTGGATGACCTCAAGTTTACAGACAGTAGAATTTGGGAGATCAGCCAGGAATCCATTACAATCGACTCACCTAGCAATAACAAAAATATGAATGAGGGTTTCAGCAACAGACAAGCTGAGAACAGGGTTGAGGTGAGGGAACGTTACAGAGGCAGAACTCAGTAATGGTATGAATTGTGGTTTGAAGCTAATCTTGCCGTCAAAGATGTTGTGAACAAACTTATTTAGTCTCTGACAGTTGCCAGGGACAGGATGGAGTTGGTTGCTTGGGAGCAGAATTTGGAGAAGGGTCTGAAAATAATGGCTTCAGTCTTCCCAATTTTAATTGGATGAATCTTCTGCTCATAGAAGTGTAGAATCCTACACTGTAGATAGAGGCCATTTGGCCCATTGAGTCTACACTAGCCCTCCAAAAACCATTTCACCCTATTCCCATTGCTCCACATTTCCCAAGGCTAATCTATTTAGCCTGCACATTCCTGGACACTGCGGGGCAATTTACATGGCCAATCCACCTAACCTTTGGACTGTGGGAGGAAACCTCAGCACTCGGTGGAAACCTACTCCCCAAGTAGAATGTTGGATGAACAGCCTGACAATTTAGCAACACTGGAGGAAGTGAAAGAGATGATACTTTACAATTAAAACCTAATGTATGTGCTTTTGGATGATTTTGTCAAGGGGCAGCATGTAGATCAGAAATAGGAGGGGTCTAAGAGCCTCGGGGAACATCACAAGTATTGAGGCAGATGCATGAAAACAAGCCATTGCAAGTGATACCTTGGCAATAAGTCAGAAGTGTGATGGAATACTCCCCAGTTGCCTGGATGAGTACAGTTCCAAAAACATTCAAGTAACTTGATACCGTCCAATTCAAAGCAGTCTGCTTAATTGGCACCTCATCCACCATCTTCAATATTCAGTTTCTCAATTACCACTGCTCAGTAGCAGCAATATGCATGAACCAAGCCACAAACTATCCTGATTTGGAAGCATATCACCATTCCTTTCTTGATGCTGGTCAAAATTCTGGAAACCCCTCCCCAACAGCACTGTGTGCATACCTATACACCAAGAACTATGATAATTTAAGAAGACAGCTCACCACCACTTTTCAAAGGTTATTAGGGACAAGCAACATATACTGACCTACAAATACCCACATCCCATGAACAAATTTTTAAAATTAGATTGATAAAATAGAATCAATGGAGAGCAATCCCACCCATCTTGGCAACAGGGAAAGATTTGGAAGAATTGATGGAGGATGGTGTGGCCAACCATGGCAAAGGCTGCAGATAGGTTAAGAAGGATAAAGAGGGAATTTTTTTCTTATTTTTCAGAGTCATTTTTGCAACTTTGATAAAGAGCTGTTTTGAATCTGTGGCCTGGACAGAAACCTGATTGGATGGATTCAAATATAGAGCCCAGGGAAAGATGAGAATCAATTTGAGAAGCAACAACAGTTTCAAGTAATTTAGAGAGAAAAGAGAGATTGGAGCTTGAATGGTAGTCTGTAGGGACAACATGAATCACCGAGTTTTATTTAGGAGATGGTCAGAGTGTCAACAGCTGAAGAGAGAGAACCATTATAAACACAGATCAAAGCAACACAACTCACAAAAGAAAATCTGTGAAACTCCTAATCTGGCCCGAAAAAAACAATTTCCAAATTCCCAGGAAATCACAATGACAATGACAATGAGCTACAACCTCCAGGCCCACATCCCTTCCACAGTCCTATTATTGAAATGACTATAAATATTGCAGCCAGCTGGAAAAGGGTCAGTACTGTCTGTTGAGTCCTTAATTGGTATTAATGAGCAGTTGGATACTATCTTCTACTTCTATAAGCAAGAAACTTTAGAACAATACAAAATGACAGCAAGGATCTCAAGCAATGTTTTCTAATGTTTTTGGTTTATTTTGTTGCAAACCTCTACAGGTACGAGGCGCAGAAATGTGCCCTCTAGTGGCAAAAATATGTCATTGCCTGTACCTTTTCTACAACCATATTCACATTTTCTTAAAATTGCCATTTCTTTTCTCACAATGTAAGTTGTAGATATGGCAACTTTCTGCCTGATAGTGCTACCGTGCTACACTGTTACACCATTGTTTGTTTTAAAAAGAGGCAATATGAAATAAAAACTGCAGATCAATTCAGATTATGAATTCAAAATTCTGCAGCATCATTTACAGAAAGTTGCATGCAGGCAACTTCCATTCTAAAGCAAAACACCAAGTTGCCTTGTCATTCCTTACAAAGGCAATAGGAATCCAGGTGATATCAGAATAAAGAAACAACACGTAAAATAGCATCCAATTTGTTTATGATTTGATTTGATTTATTATTGTCACATATACCTAGGTACAGTGAAAAGTATTATTTTGCCTGCAGTACAGGCAGATCATACCATACAAAGTGGTATGAGGAATACAATGTTACAGCTGCAGAGAAAGTGCACAAAGGGCAAGGTCAATATTAATTTAAAATTTGAAAGGTCCATTCAGAAATCTAATAATGGCGGGGAAGAAGCTGTTAAGCGGGGTCTGAAGAGGTAAAGCTGAATTCATGAAGAAAATTCAGCAGTAATGCAGGGAAGTAGAGATCACACTTATCTGTTTTTAAATGTGAGTCTGAAATTATGAGAAATTTAGATGATGGGATGTCTTTGAGCACAGTGATCAAAATATCCTTAAAGCCAAAATGGGTTATTCCCACTGGAGAAAATAAATGAAATGACTGAATTGATCAAAACAGTCTGGATGTTAATGACTAAATTAATGTTAGCAAAACCATCACATAAATACCATTGCTCAGAAATTGTTTAAGGAAATGGGAAAGGAGCTTCATCATAACTGCACAGAGTGATATGATAAGACAACAAAGTGAAAAGACACTTCTGTCAATTTCAGGGAAATGTGAAATAAGGACATAAAAGGAACAGAAATCACTACTTGCAAAGTATTGAAGAAACATTTTTCATAATAGTTATGTTTTCAGCCCAATATGGTGGTAAAACTTTGTTGTATTATTTTGTAAAACATTAGCATTTATAAAATAACAGAATTGAATTGGAATTAAGTGCTACCCCTTACCCTGTCTTACGTGTAAGGCTGTAAACTCTATTACTTCTCTGATGCAATTTTCCAGTACCGATCCCAACTACTTATTTATAATCAAACTTAAAAATATAAAACACAAGTCTGGATAAATATTATCAACATTGAACAGCTGGTTACCAATTTGCAAATACTGACCAAAATGGGCGATGCCTATTTGTACTATAGCATTTTTTGAACTAGAAATACAAAGCCTCTCTCCAAGCAATGAAAAGAATCACACACAGGGAAGCAAAGAATTCATTTGACGATGTATAGTCACAAGACAAATGTGACAATTTCCAAGATAGCAAAGGATTTCTGTCTCGATGCTGTACAAATCATATAGTTAAACTCTTGTGATCACTTATTATTATTTTCATTAAATTTTTCCAATGGCTTTATCGCTGACAGGAAAAGTTAATTCAGAAAACATAACTTAGACCAAATGAATTTTCAAAGTTTGTACTTGTCTGCTGATTTAATCTCAATGCCTACCTGAACTAAAAGCATTGGCCACTGAGTGGCAGTAGCTCATTATTTTAATCATTGGCTCAGTGGTTAGCGGTGCTACCTCACAGCGCCAGGGACCAGCATTCGATTCCAACCTCAGACAACTGTCTGTGTGGAGTTTGCACGTTATCCCAGTGTCTGTGTTGGTTTCCGTTGGGTGCCCCGGTTTCCTCCCACAGTCCAAAGATGTGCAACATAGGTGGATTGGCCGTGCTAAATTGTCCACAGTGTTCAGAGATGTGTAGGTTAGGTGCATTAGCCACAGGAAATGCACGGTTACAGGGATAGGGTAGGGGAATGGGTCTGGGTGGGACGCTCTTCGGAGGGTTAGTGAGGACTTACTGAGCTGAATGGCCTGTTTCCACACTGTGAGGATTTTATAATTCTATGAAGTAAGTTGGCTGACTTTCAAAGTACAGTGCACATTTTATTATCTAGAACCTATGGGACCAGGAGTGTGACGGTTGATCAAGAGGTCCATGTAATCAATATAAAAACATGCACTAACTAATAGAAACAGAAGGTAGGGGGTATACACATCACTATTATACTTTATTTACAGCAGATATCATTTAAATAATAATGCAACTTTGCCTTAAATAAAACATACCAGCAGAGAGCCTTCCCACTTCCACCCTCCACTGACTACTCAGACATCACAGTATTTGAGGAGAAATTGACTCAAAATTGAATCATCTGTTGATATTTCCTGTGGCCTTTCAATTGAACAAGTATATTTACATTGAAATAAATATATTTTAAACAAACTATAATAATTGGATAGCATAATACAGTAAACTTTGCGGTGTTTGAGGTATATAATTTTTGCCGGTTTATCGAGAGCGCTGCTTTATGAGGAGTCGTTAAAAACAAAGTTTACTGAAATTTCTGTAAAATTCCATCTGGTTCACTGCCCATTAGAAAGAAAATCTATCATCCCTACCTGGTCTGGCCTACATATGAGTCCAGACCTATATCAATGTGGTTGACGCTTATGTGCCTTCTCGAGATGATAAATGTTGGCCTAGCCAGTGATGCCCACATCCAAAAGCAAATGAAAGGTATTGCCAATGATTTTCTTAAAAATTGAGAGGAGAAGAAGCCAATTCACACGGTGCACCCACCATCCAGTTGTAGAGATTAAAGGAGACAAAAAACAAAATTTATTTACCAAAAAAAATCAATAAAATTTGTAAAGCAAAATATATACAGCAACAGTTCAAATTTGACACTTGACAATGATCAGTGCAGATCAGATTCTTTTGATGCAGTACATGAGGCACGTCAATACACTTGCCATTCCATTTTATATTCATACTTCATGTCAAACCCTATACCAGTGTTCCCCAAACGTTGTCTACAGTGTTCCCATTTCGAGGTTTGAAAATTGCTGTCACCCCTCAGAGAGTGGTGAGGGTTGGAGGGCAGGGGGAAGGTGAACATGAAATCAGGGTGAAGGGAACCAGACACTGCTGCCTTGGTGCTTGCCACCCTAACATTTCAGTTCACAACAACACTTGGGGTCCTTAGCCATTTGGGAAATTCCACGTTGGACAATTGTCCTTTCCCATTCAGCCTTTGAGGCAGCTGGCCTGTAGTAACATCAGCTCTACACTCAGATGAGAGAATATTTCTAGATTTCATTGAACATAAGGGATACAAGGGATGATTAGAGAGGACATCTCTGGAACTCTAAATATTCAGCTTCCAAGTCCATGTGATCTGACATCACTATAACACAGACTAGACACCTGCTCAGTAGCTATTATTAGAGTAAAAGTATAATTAAGCCTTTATTCCAGAGGTCTGAGCTTTTGGTGCATTCTTTACCACCTAGTCCTGGATCTTTTGTAATATTTGATTGTTGACATCTTTCAGCAAGTATGGGCAGACTAAAGAACTTCTTTCATAAAGTTCCTGTTGATGTTTATCTTGCTGTGCATCCAAGAACACAAGAATTGGAAGCAAAATTCAGCCATTCAGTCTTTTGAGCCTGCCATTTGATAAATTAATGACTGATTTGATTGTGGCCTCAATTCCATTTTCCTGTATGTTTCCATAGCCCTTCACTCTTCTGTCAATTAAAACTCTGTCTAACTCAGCCTTCCTCCATTCCCTCTGGGGAGTGAATTTCACACAAATAGCTAACCCTCTAAGGGAAAAAAGTCTCTTCTTCTCAGTCTTAAATAAGAAATGCCAGCTACCAGATATCAAATATAAGCAAGATCTGGAAGAAATTATAGGCCCTGTAATCTGTTGCTGAGGTTATCTTCCACTTTGACTCTCTCTCCTGTGCCTAATTCTCTTCCATATCCTAAGTCTCTCCTAAACTATGACTCCCTCTCGTGTATCACTCTCTCCCACACTCTCTCTCTCTCTCTACGCACCCTGACTATTTCTCACAATTTGACTGTCTCACTCTCTGACGCAGGCATTTGATTGGGAAGGGCTGGGTGCAGGGCCACGTACCATGACGCAGTGAAAAAAAATCAAACAACTGCAGATGCTTAAAATCAGAAACAACACCAGCAATTGCTGGGAAAACTCAGCAGGTTTAGCAGGATCTGTGGAGAGAAAGCAGAATTAACGTTTTGGGTTCAGTGACCCTTCTTCAGAACTGTTTGTAATAGAGCCTTTACAGGAAGGAGGGTATGAGGATGTAGAAAGAATTACGGGTGGGGGCCAGAGTAGGTTCCATGTACCCCACAAAGAAACGGGCATAACTGGAGCCCATGTGGGTACCCACGGCAACAGCTTCTTTCATGCTGTTATTGGACTTCTGAACGGACTTCTCAAATTTAACATTGATTTTTTTTGTGCACCTTCTTTGCAGCAGTAACTTTGTATTCCTCACTGTTCAATCACCCTATGATCTTTGTACACTATGATCTGCCTGTACGCAATACAAACATTTTCACTGTACATAGGTACATGTGACAATAATAAATTAAATCAAATCAAATCAAAGAAAGTGACAGGAGTTGAAGGAGAAGTTGTTCAAAGCGAGGATGAGCTCAGCCAGGTGGAGGAGGATGGTAGTGGATGGGGGCAGTTCAGGCCTTTTCTCCAAGAAAATGTGGAGAGCACTGAGACCATTCTGGTGGGGGATGGATTTGTCCACTTTTAAGCCTGCCAAAACCTCTAATATCTCTTCACTCCTAATGCCAAACCAGAACCTCAAAGTCATCTCCTCAAATTCCCCTGAGTGAAGTCAGAAGTGAAGTACTTGTTTAACACCCTACCAATGTCCTCTGGCTCCATACATAGATTTCCCCTTGGTCCTTAATGAGCCCTGTTCTTTCCCTGATTATCCTCTTCCCGTTAATATACTTGCAGAATATCTTGGGATTCTCCCTAATGTGACCCACCAGCGTTTCTTCATGCCCACTCTTTGTTCTCCTAATTGCTCTCTTAAGGTGCGCCCTGCACTTTCTAAACTCCAGTAGGCCCACTGTTGATTTGCTCACTTTGCACCAGCTAAAAGCCTCTTTTTCCCTTCTTATCCAGTCCTGAATATTCCTAAACCACTAGGGTCATTGGCTCATAGAGTTATAAAGTCATACAGCATGGAAACGGACCTTTTGATCCAACCAGTCCATGCCAACCATAATCCTAAACTAAACTAGTCCCACCTGTCTACATTTGGCCCATATCCCTCCAAATATTTCTTATTCATGTACTTAGCCAAATGTCTTTTAAACATTGTAACTCAATGTTTTGGCAAAGATCTGTAGCTTGGGTTGTGGGTGAGGTTGTTGACTTGCTCGCTGAACTGGCTTGTTCTCAGTGGAGGCTCCACTGATGATTTCACCTAGCACGGTGATGAAATGTCTGAACGAGAACAAGCCAGCTCGGTGAGCAAGTCAACAACCTCAAACATTATAACTGTACCCATATCCATCACTTCCTCTGTGAGTTCATTCAACACACGAAGAGCTCTGTGTGAGAAAGTTAACTTTCATTTCTTTTCTTAAATCTTCCTCCTCTCACCTTAAAACTATGGCCCCTAATCTTGATATCCCACTCCCTAGGGAAAAGATACCTGCCATTCACCTTATATCTACCCCTCATGATTTTATAAACCTCAATAAGGTCACTCCTCAACTTCCTACGCTCCAGTGAAAAAAGTCCCAGCCTATCCAGCCTCTCCTTAGAATTCATACCATGCATTCCTGGCAACATCTTAGTAAATCTTTTCTGAACCCTCTCCAGCTTAAAAATACCCTCCCTATAACACAACGGCCAGAACTGGACACAGTACTCCAAAAGAGCCTCTAGGGTTCTCTAGGCTTATTGTTCCTACGTGTCACCGTAAACACAGCATGTTTAGTCTGCATTTTCTCTGTTTCCTTTTTGAATGCCCACCATTGTTCTACGGTAGATTTTCCCAAAAGTAGCTGTTCCCAGGCTGCTTTGGCCAGATCATGCCTTATTTTAGCAAAATCTGCCTTCCCCCAATCCAAAATACTTCTTGCAGACCATCTCTTTTCTACAACAAACTTATTTCATATTGTATTGTGTTCAAAATGCTCCGTAACTGCCACCTCAACCATTGTCCAACTTCATTGCCCAGAATTTGGTCCAGCACTGCACTGACCCTTGTTGGATCTTCAATGTGTTGATATAAAAAGCTCTCCGAAAATATTTCAAGAAGTCCGCCCCCTCTAAAATCTTAACAATATGACTACCCCAATTAATGTTGCGGAAGTTCATTTCCCTGAATATAATTGTTCTGTTTTTATCACACATTTCAGGGAATTCACTGCATATCCGCCCTTTATTGCCTGAAAACTCTTTGGGGACCTATAATACACTCCCAACAATGTGACTGTCCATTTTTATTCCTAAGCTCTATCCACAAAGCCTCATTTGAAGACCCTTCCAAGGTATCAGTCCTCTTTACTGCAGTAACCGACTCTCGAATTAATAATGCAACACCAACTCCTCCTTTACGCTCTCCTTGTCTATACCCTGGAATGTTGAGTTACCAGTCCAGCCCATTGCTCTGTAATGGCAACAATATCACACATCCATACATCAGTCACAAACAAAAACAGACAATGCTGGAAAATCTCAGCAAATCTGGCAGCAGCTGTGAAGAAAAGTCAGATTAATGTTTTGGGTCTCGTGACCCTTCGTCAGAACTGATGGTAGCTGGAAAATATAATTTTATATACCAAGAACAAGGTGGGGGAGGGGTAAGGAGTAAACGATAGGTAAAGATACAGTCCAAAGAGAAAGAAGAAGAATTGGATAGACAAAGAAGTTGATAACAATCTGGCGAGGAGGGTGAATAGCTGTTAATGGAGACTGTTAGTGGCTAACAATAGGTAGTGCGTGGGGTAGGGGTCTAGGACATAGACGAACTCAGGTCCTGTAATTATTGAACTCGATATTGCACCCAGGGGGCTGCAGGGTCTCCAAGTGGAAAATGAGGTGTTGGTCTTCCAGCTTGCAGTGAGCTTCGCTGGAATGCTGCAGCAAGCCTGAGGCAGAGGTGTTGGCTAGGGAACAGGGTGGTATATTAAAGTGGCAGGAAACTGGAAGCTCAGGGTATTTTTTGCAGACAGAACGTAGATGTTCTGTGAAGTAGTCACCCAGTCTATGCTTCATTTCCCCAATGTACAGGAGACCACATTGTGAGCAGTGAATGCAGTAGATGAGATTCTGGGAAGTGCCAGGTAAAGTGCCGCTTCACCTGCAAGGTATGTTTGGGCCCTTGGATAGTAGGGAGGGAGGAGGTAAGTGGGCGGGTGTTGCACCTTTGGCAGTTGCAGGGGAAGGTCCCAAGGGGACTGTTGGGAGTGAAGAAAGAGTGGGCCAGTGTGTCCCACAGGGAGAGGTCCTTTCGGAAGATGGACAAGGGAGGGGAGGAGAATGGAATATGTGTCTGCTGGTGGCGTTTCATGGAGGTGGTGAAATGACAGCTGATGATTTTCTGGATGTGGATACTGGTGGGATGGTTGGTAAGGATAAGGGGAACCCTATCGCTGTTGAGGGAAGGAACAGAGGAGGTCAGGGTGGGTGTGCAGGAGATGGGTCAGATCCGGTTGAGTGCTGTGTTGACAATGCTGTTGGGGAATCCTCGGTTGAGGAAGATGGTGGGCATTTCGGACGCTCCCTAGTCGAGTTGACCTCATCGGAACATATGCGACAGAGATGGTAAAACTGAGAGAATGGATTCTTTATAGGAAGCAGGGTGCGAGGATGTATAGTCTGGGTCACTGTGTGAGTCAGTGGGTTTATTGTGGATATTAGTGGCCAGTCTATCCCAAAAATGGAAAGACAGATATCAAGAAAGGTAAGGGAGGAGTCAGAGATACACCAAGTTAAAGTGAGTCTCGGGTGGAAATTGGAAACGAAATTGACGTGAGAGGGAAGCAGCACTGATGATGTCATCGAAAGTGTTGTGGGTGGGGGCTGGATTAGGACTGGAGCAAGGAATGTTCCACATACCCCACAAAGAGACAGGCATAACTTGGGCCCATGCGGGTACCCATTGCCATCCCTCTGACCTGAAGAAAATGAGAGGAGTTAAAAGAGAAGTTGTTGAGGGTGAGGATAAGCACGGCCAAGCAGACGAGGGTGCTGGTGGGTGGGGACGATTCAGGCTTTTGTTCCACGAAGAAGCGGAGAGCCCTAAGGCCCTCCCGGTAGGGAATGGACATGTAAAGGGATTTCACGTCCATGGTAAAGAGGAGGCGGCTGCAGCCTGCAAACAGGAAATTTTGAAACTGGCATAAAGCATTAGAGGAATCATGGCTGTACGTGGGCAGGGACTAGACCAGGGGAGAGAAGACTGAGTCAAAGTAGGAAGAGATGAGTTCTGTGGGGCAGGAGTGGGCTGAAACAATGGGTCAGCCCCGGCAGTCCTGCTTGTGGATTTTTGGAAGGAGGTAGAAGCGAGCAGATAGGGGCTGGGTGTATATCAACTTGGAGGCAGTGGTGGGGAGATCACCAGATTACCGTAGTAGATACAATGGCCTGATGTGTCATGGTGGGATCATGGTCCAGGGGAAGATAGGAGGAGGTACCTGAGAGATGGCGCTCAGCCTCTGCAATGTAGAGGTCAGTATGCCAGACTACAACAGCACCACCTTTATCGGCAGGCTTAATAACGATGTCAGGGTTGGATCTGAGCACACGAATTGCAGTTAATTCAAACGGAGATACGTTGGATTGGGTGAGGTGTGCAGGGAAATTGAGGTGACCAATGTCATGTCAACAGTTCTCAATGAACAGATCGAGTGCAGGTATAAGGCCAGAGGGAGGGTTCCAGGTGGAGAGAGGGTGTTGGAACTGGGTGCAGGGGTCTGTTGGATGGGGAGAGGACTCCTGTCCAAAGAAATGGGCACGGAGGCAAAGACGGCGGAAGAAGAGTTCAACGTCATGTCGTGCCCGAAATTTGTTAAGATGGGAATGCAGAGGAATAAAGCTGAGGCCTTTGCTGAGTGCAGAACATTCAGCCTCAGCGAGTGGAAGATTAGGAGGGATGGTGAATACTTGACAGGAGGTGGGGTTGGGGGAGGGGATGGAGTCAGAGGTAAGGGGAGGGGAGGAAGATTCCAGAGGGCCATGGGTATCTCTGAGTTGTTGCATCTTGTGGGCCTCGATGCCCGAAAGGAAAAGAAAAAGTTTCTTGTTAGCGCGACGAATGAGCCGGAGGATGAAGTGGAACTATGGAGTGGTGCAGCCCTGAGCCAGCGTGATGCCATGCTGTTGGAGAGGAAGATCGAGAGTGTGCACGTGGCGCTGCATGGCACTGAGTGTGGATCTCAGGATGTGGGAAGTCCAGCTGTCTGTGGAACGTTGCATATCACGGAGATACCTTTGATCCTGGGTGGATGCAAAACATGAGGAATGAAACTTCAGCTGGAATCCACATGGATTGAGTTTAGGCCAGAGGCAGACACTGAGGAATGTGATATGGTTGTGGAAATGTGTTTTAGCAAATACCTGGTCAAACACCAGGAGTGACAGTGAAATTAATGTCAGTGGATAAGAAAAAAGATTAGAACAGCAACGTAGATGGATAGAGGAGCAGAATTTCTTCAAGGTGGGCATGCCTAGAAGAGATGTGGCAGTGAGTAAAATAATAAATAAAAAGCAAAAAAAAACCATGGATGCTGGAAATCAGGAACAAAAACAGAAGTTGCTGGAAAAGGTAAGCAAGTCTAGCAGCATCTGTGAATAAAAATCAGAGTTAAAGTTTCAGGTCAGGTGATCCTTCCTCAGAACTGATGGTAGCTAGGTAGATGTCGATTTATATGTAGAAGATAGGGTGGGGGGTAAGGAGTAAACGATAGGTGGGGATAGAGCCCAAAGAGAGAGAAGAACAGTTGGATAGACAAAGGAGTAGATAACGATCTGGCTAGGAGGGTGAATAGCTGTTAATGGAGACTGTTAGTGGCTAACAATAGGCAGTGTGTAATGGCAGGCTATGTGATAATAAGGCCTGGTGTGTGGAGTAGGGGGCCAGGACATGGGAGAGTTTAAGTCCTAAAATTATTGAACGATATTAAGTCTGGAGGGCTGCAGGGTTCCCCAAGCGGAAAATGAGGTGTTGTTCTTCCAGCTTGCACTGAGCTTGGTGGTGTGTTAAAGTGGCAGGAAACTGGAAGCTCAAGGTCTTCTTTGCAGGCAGAATGTAGATGTTCTGCAAAACGGTCACCCAGTCTGCACTTTGTTTCCCCAGTGTGGAGGAGACCACATTGTGAGCAATGAATGCAGTAGATTGGATTGTGTGAAGTGCAGGTGAAGTGCTGCTTCACCTGAAAGGTATATGTGGGCCCTTGGATACTGGGGAGGGAGGAGGTAAATGGGCAGGTGTTACACTTTTGGCAATTGCAGGGGAAGGTGCCGTGGAGCTGTGGGAGGGTGTTGGCAGTGAAGGAAGAATGGACCAGGGTGTCCTGGAGGGAGCAGTCCCTGCAAAAAGCAGACAAGGGAGGGGAGCGGCATCTCACTGGAGGTGGCGGGAAGGGTGGCTGATGATCTTCAGGACGTGGATTCTGGTGGGTTGGTAGGTGAGGACAATCAGGTCAATCCATGCTTTTAACACATCTATTTTACATCTATAGTCCTAGCATTAAAATAGAGGCCATCCACCTCGCCTTTCTCCCCAACCTGGCTGAACTCTCTCTGTCCTGCTCCCTCGACTATATTATGCTGTGTCCCTACTGTATTGGCTCAAACACCCCAGATGTTGGTAAGGAGAACTTTGCAGGGCTGAATTGAGACAAAAAGATATTATAAAAATGCATCGATGAGTTAAATACACCTGCTAATCCCATCAGGTTCAAAGACAGCAGAAGGTTATTTTCCAGAAATGCAGTTTGCAGTCACAAATCCCCAAAGAACAAAAGCCCTCTAACAGGAGCCAGGCTACCAGAGTCATCTTGAGTGGCCAACAATCACAAGTGATTAGCTCCTTCCACTCTAGTGCTCAACATTATGTATTTCCCACTCCCCCACCTCAGTGTTTCCAATGGGGCCTTGGCGATTGACCCTGGCCATCTGAAAACTGATTCAGAAAGTGCCAGTCTGCCACACAGGCCAGTGAGATCAATGTCATGGTGTCAGGCATTGACCAGTTCTGGGTTGAGACCACAGTTTGTGCAGGATGAGCTGTTAAGGTGGGATAATTCTTTCCAGATAATTTTTCCAGTTTAATGAATCAATATAATTTGTGGTAGCTGTTGATTGTAAAAACAAACAACCACAGATGTGCAGTAAAATCAGAGTTAACGTAACGGGTCCTGTGACCCTTCCTCGGAACTGATGGTAGATAGGAAAAGATTGGTTTACGTGCAGATAATAAGGCAGGGGATGGGGTAAGGAATAAACAATAGGTGGGGATAGAGCCCAAAGAGAGAGGAGAATAGTTGGATAGGCAAAGGAGTTGATAACAATCTGGCTGGGAGAGTGAATAGCTGTTAATGGAGGCTGTCAGCGGCTAACAGTAGGTAGCATGTAATGGCAGACCATGTGATAACAAGGCCTGGTGTGTGGGGTAGGGGGCTGGGACATGGAGGTATTCAGGCCCTAAAATTATTGAATTCGATATTGAGTACTGAGGGCTACAGGGTCCCCAAGCGGAAAATGAGGTGTTGCTCTTCCAGCTTGTGCTGAGCTTCGCTGGAACACTGCAGCAAGCCAGAGATAGAGATGTTGGCCAGGGAACAGGGTGGTGTGTTAAAGTGGCAGGAAACTGGAAGCTCATGGTCTTTTTTGTGGGCAGAATGTAGATGTTCTACGAAGCAGTCACCCAGTCTATGCTTCATTTCCCCAATGTACAGGAGACCACATTGTGAGCAGCGAATGCAGTAAAGTGCTGCTTCACCTGCAAGGTATGATTGGGCCCTTAGATAGTTGGGAGGGAGGAGGTAAATGGACAGGTGTTGCAACTTTGGCAGTTGCAGGGGAAGGTGCCAGAGGGCTGTGGGAGGGTGTTGTGAGGGAAGGAAGAGTGGACCAGAGTGTCCAGGAAGGAGCAGTCCCTGCGGAAGGTGAAAAAGGGAGGGGAGGGAAATATGTATCTGGTGGTGGCATCTTGCTGGAGGTGGTGGAAATAGCATCTGATGATCTTCTGGATGTGGATGCTGGTGGGATGGTAGGTAAGGACAAGGGGAACCCTATTGCTGTTGCAGGAGGGAAGCGAAGGAGTGAGGGCAGAAGTGTGGGAGATGGGTCAGACCTGGTCGAGAGCCCTGTCGACAATGGTGCTGGGGAATCCTTGGTGATGAAGAAGGTGAACATTCCAGACGCTCCTTTGTCGAAGTTGGCCTCATTAGAACATATGAGACGGAGGAGCTGAAAGAATGTAATGGAGTCTTTACAGGAAGCAGGGTGCGAGGATGTATAGTTCAGGTAGCTGTGGGAGTCAGTGGATTTGTAATGGATATTTGTGGCCATTCTATGTCCAGAAATGGAAACAGAGATGTTGAGGAAGGGAAGGGAGGAATCAAGAGATAGATCAGGTGAAAGTGACGGCAGTGCAGAAATTAATTAACAATTCCGAACGAGAGAGGGAAGCAACGCCGATGATATGATCGATATGTTATATATCATCGATATTCATTGGAATTCAGAAGATTGAGGGGGGATCTTATAGAAACATATAAAATTATGAAGGGAATAGATAAGATAGAAGTAGAGAGGATGTTTCCACTGGCAGGTGAAGCTAGGACAAGAGGGCATAGCCTCAAGATTAGAGGGAGCAGATTTAGGACTGAATTGAGAAGGAACTTCTTCACCCAGAGGGTTGTTAATCTATGGAATTCCTTGCCCAGTGGAGTAGTTGACGCTACTTCAGTAAACGTTTTTAAAGATAAGGTAGATTTTTTTTGAACAATAAAGGAATTAAGGGATATGGTGAGAACGCGGGTAAGTGGATCTGAGTCCACGAAAAGATCAGCCATGATCTTATTGAATGGCAGAGCAGGCCCCAAGGGCCAGACGGCCTCCTCCTGCTGCTAGCTCTTATGTATGTTGGAGAAAGCGTTGTGGGTGTGGGCCTGAATGGGATTGGAACAAGGAATGTTCCAGCACCCCACAACAGACAGGCATAACTTGGGCCCACGGCCACCCCTCTGACCTGAAGAAAATGAGAGGAGTTAAAAGATTTTTCTTCACAGATGCTGCCACAGCTGTTGAGGTTTTCCATCAACTTCTGTTTTTGTTCCTGATTTACAGCATCCGCAGTTCTTTCGGTTCTAAAACAACCACAGATGCTGGAAATCTGAAATAGAGAAAAAGTGCCAAAACACACGTTGTTGGTGCTGCTGGGCAATTCTTTGTTGCAAATGTCGAGATAATCGAATCAAGTCACAATTCTTTTATATAATATTTTAGCGAGGCGCTCTACTCGGTGCACCCACTCCAGTGTGGAGTTTCTGTTTAGGTGAACGGCAGAGGCACCTGTAGGATCGCTGGCTGGTCGCTTGGAGGCAGTGCAATGGCACAATGTGGAGTGCTGCTGCCTTACATGGCAATGTGCGGGCACACGGTGAGTGAGGGTCTGGATCGAGACCAGCCAGATGTAGCTCGGTGACCGCACCATGTCCGAGTGATGGGCTGCGGGACGAGTAAAGCGCTGCCAGAGCCACCGAGGAACTGCTACGTGGATTTTGTGAAGACTGTGGTGAAGTGCAAGCCGAAGGTGTGCGAGGAGGGGCCGCTGACAGCCGGATCCAAAGGAGTGGACAGCGGGCAAAGCGATGCGAGCTGCTCCGATGGAGCAAGGAGAACCCGGGTGGCCAAGTATAGAGCCAAGTTCGATCCCAAAGTGACAGCAAGGTAAACCCGCAGCATGGGCAAGCAATACTGAATTCATTCCAAACTTGGATGATCAGGAAAGCGACAATTTTATGCCGAGGTTCTAACTTTTGCTGAGAAGCAATTACTGTGGTGTTATTGCACAAATTAGAGCAGCTTTGTCATTGCTTTCGTCGTTCTGAATTGTGTTTGACAGTGAAAGGAGATTGAACGCTTTTGAGGAATTGCTAAATTTGAATGGTAGTTTTAAAACATTGCTGCGTCCCTTGAAATCATGGTCACATTAATGGATCAGTTTGCTCCGACCTCGAAATCATTGTTGCGTTTTGACTTGAAACGAATCAGTTAGATCAGAGATTCAGAATGTAGCCGTCCGGATGTGTGCTGCTTGACTTTTCCATATGTATTTGCTAATGAGATTTGTTCTTCATGGGATAATTGGTTGTAAGAGACGACTAAAACTTTATAACCACACGCTTCAATTGCGTGTTTATCCTTTATTCATCCCTACCATATTTTGTTTTCTCATGAAAAATAATTTTCTTAACATACGTACAAAATATTTTTATTTTGAATTTATCATGTATGAAATAAAAAAAAGAATTCGTCATTCCAGTTCTGCTGTCCTTCCAGTTTCCTGAATCAACAGTAAATTAAAGTAAAAATAATTTTATGGATGCTCCTCCAGGATGATTTTTCTAATTTGTTGGGTTCCACTTTATTTTCAGGAAGTTGCTGCGCATGAGCTCCTTTATTCTGGGAACATGATTTCCTTCATATTTTCTTGCTTATTTTGTCTGAGGCAATAAAGTATTGAATTGCTGGAAAATTAGGCTAGAGAAATAGTATTTGGGAACAAAGAAATGGAGAGGAACTGCATATGTACTTTGCATCAGTTTTCACAGTGCAAGACACTAGCAGCATACCAGAACTTCAAGAGGGTCAGGAGCAGAGGTGAGTGTAGTGGCCATCAGTACGGAGAAGGTGTTGGGGAAGCTGAAAGGTCTGAAGTTGGATAAACCACCTGGACTAGATGGACTATACCCCAAAGTTCTGAAGGAGATAGCTGAGGAGATTGTGGAGGCATTGGTGGTCATATTTCGGGAATCACTATAGTCAGGGAAGGTCCCAGAGGACTGGAAAAAGGCTAATGTAGCACCCCTGTTTAAGAAGAGAGGGAGGCAGAAGGTCATTGCTAAGATTTTAGCGTTCATTATTAATGATGAGATTGTGGAGTACTTGGAAGTGCATGGCAAGATAAAGCAAAATGAGCACAGCTTCATCAAGGGCAGGTCATTCCTGATAAATCTGTTCAAGTTCTTTAATTTGAGGTAACAAGCAAGTTAGACACAGTGGACGTGATCTACTTGGATTTCCAGAAGGCCTTTGACAAGGCTCCTAAAACAGATAAGATCCCATGGAGTTGGGGGCAAGGTACTGGCAAGGATAGAGGATTGGCTGACTGGCAGAAGGCAGAGAACAGGGATTTAGGGGTCTTTTTCAGGATGGCAGCTGGTGACTAGTGATGTTCCGCAGGGGTCTGTGTTGGGGCCACAACTATTCACGTTATACATTAACGATCTGGATGAAGGAACTGAGGACATTGTTGCTAAGTTTGCAGATGGCACAAAGATACGTGGATGGGCAGGTAGTGTTGAGGAAGCAGTGAGACCGCAGAACGACTTGAAGCGGCTAGGAGAGTGGATAAAGAAGTGGCAGATGGAATACAATGTGGGAATGTGTGACCCTTTAGTACTGAGATCAGGAGGAATTTCTTCAGCCAGAGGATGGTGAATTTGTGGAACTCACTGCCACAGAAGGCTGTGGAGGCCAAGTTATTGAGTGTATTTAAGACGTAGATAGATAGGTTCTTGGTTAGTAAGGGGATCAGGGGTTATGTGGAGAAGGCAGAAGAATGGGGTTGATAAACATCAGCTATAATCAAATGGCAGCGCAGACTCAAGGGGCTGAAAGGCCTGATTCTGCTCCTATGTCTTATGGTATTTTGTAGGAAGAATAGGGGTGTAGACTATTTTCTAAATGGGGAAAGGCTTTAAAAATCTGAAGCAAAATGGACTTAGGAGTCCTAGCTCAGGATTCTCTTAGGGTGAACATGCAGGTTCAGTCAGCAATTAGGAAGGCAAATGCAATGTTAGCATTCATTTTGAGAAAGCTAGAATGCAAGAGCAGAGATGTATTGCTGAGGCTGTATAAGGCTCTGGTCAGACCACATTTGGAACAGTGTGAGCAATTTTGGGTGCATGGATGGAAGGATGTAATGGCATTGGAGGGAGCCCAGAGGAAGTTTACAAAAATGATCCTAGTGATGATGAGTTTGTCATATGAAGAATGGTTGAGAATTCTGGGTCTTGAATGAGTTTAGAAGGATGAGGGGACATTGAAACTTACAGAATACTGAGAGGCCTGGATACAGTGGAAATGGAGAAGATGTTCCATTTAGTAGGAGAGACTAGGACCTAAGGTCCCAACATCAGAATGATGACCCTTTAGAGCTAAGATGAGGAGGAATTTCTTCAGCTAGAGGGAACTCGTTGCCATAGAAGGCCCGAGGAGGTCAAGTCATTGAGTATATTTAAGACAGAGGTCGAGGAGTTCTTGATTAGTGAGGGGATCAAAGATTATGAGGAGAAGGCAGGAC
>NC_063335.1:79930475-79966954 GCF_021869965.1 Rhincodon typus | reverse complement strand
AATGCATTTTAATGTTCTGTGTATGCTCATTTATTGAAGCTTTATGATATTACTGAAAATTTACGTAAGATATACAGAACTTGTTTTAACAATTTGTGTTCAAAATACTTGCATCTTGATTTTTTTTTCAAAATGTATTTTTTCGCTCTGCTGTTCTCCAGAATTTTGGAAACTGAACAGCTGATTTGGATAGCACACCACTGTCTGCTCTCCATCCATTAACTGATCTTCTATCTATGCTACTCTATCACCCTTAACTCCATGAACACTCATCTATCCCATTACCTTGTTATATGACACCTTATCAAATTCATTTGAAAATTCAGCTATACAACTTCTTCTTGTTCCCCTTTATCTACCCTACTGATTAGAAAAACCTCTAATAATTTTGTCAGACAGGAGATTCCTTTAGTAAAACCATGTTGACTTGTTCTAATCATGCTATGTTTTTCTAAGTACATTGTTAAGACTTACCTAATAATAGATTCCAGCAATTTTTCAAAGAATGATGCTTGGCTGACTGGCCTGCATTTCACAGTTTTCTCCCTTTGTCTACTTACATGAAAAAGCAATGAAGCATTTGCCAACTTCCAATCTGAATAAACTATTCCCAAATCTATTGGAAAAGTATAGCTAGAAGATCCACAGTTGAACAAAAATATTAAACCCCAAGAGTAGAGGCCATTAGGTCCTGGAAATTGGTCAAAATGTAATCCTTAAATTTCCCCAACACTTTTTCTCTGCTGGTATTTACTTAATTCCCTCATTCATTTTAGTCTCTAGTTTACCAGCTAATTCTGGTTTAAAATTTATGCGTTCCCCTGTGAAGTAGTATTTATTCAATATCTCTGCCATTTCTCATTCTCTATGATAATTTCTCTGGTCTCTGCTTCTAAAGGACTAACATTTACTTTAGCCAGTCTCTTCCTTTTAATATACTTATAGAAGCTCTTACAGTGTATTTTTATATTGCTCATTAGTTTACTGTCATATTCCATTCATTATGCTTTTTGGTGATCCTTTGCTCATTGCTAAAACATTCCAAATTTCCAGACTACCATTTTTTGTAATATTGTAAACATCTCCTTTTAATCTAATCCTATTCTTAACTCCTGCGAATGGGTCTTGTTGATTTTTTTTTGTTTTACAGTAGAATGTGTTTTCCTTGATCAGTTTAATTGCTTCTTTAAATGTTTATCACTGTCATTTACTGCCATACTTCTGGTTTATTTATCCAATTAACCTTGCCAGTTTTCCGCTAATACCTGTGTAAATGACATTGTTTAAGTTTGAGATTTTTGTTTGTGACCAAGGGTAAAAAGTTCTAATCACCCAAACATTTTGGTGTTAGCTAACCAGATGGTGGAAGGTTTGATTTGTGAATTATCCAGGCCTTGCTTTAACTCTATCCTTACTGTCCCTTTTGTCTCATCTTTCCTGAGAGATCCATGTTTATCTGTCTCCAACCTGCCTGCGGTATCACTTTAACACATTAACAGGACACTGCCTTCGTTTTTTCCTATGGTCTGGGATGTCAATAAAATATCCATTAATTACATCAATCCACTTAACTACTCTGTATGGGCCATTGGACTGAGCTTTCAGTGACTCATTCTTGTAACAGCACTAACATATTGTCTCCAGGCTAAAATGGTCTGGTTTCAGCTTTCATGTCTGCCTGCTTTTTCATTATCTGCCTGGGATGTTTTAAGCTTTTTCTCAGGCGGAGGATAGATTCTCATTAGCCACTAATGAAACATAGATACATAGTTGAACAGGGAAGATCCTTTCTTTTGCTTTAAAAAAGTTGTCTTATTTAACTTACCAACACTTTTTACCTTGTGTCTGTAAAATAACTAAAGGGGTGACTCCTCCATTTTTTGGCTAAGTCTGAGTTTCGCAAGTTTTTTGGAGTAATTTCTGCTGCAAGAACTAGCAAGTTTTCTCACCGTATCATATAAAACATGCTTCATTAAGTACCTACCGTGCCCCTATGGCATTCCTCACTTTCAATTTCAACCCCTTCTTACCACACACCATTGCCAGAACAACTCACCATTATCCACTAAGAGACCAGAACCCTTGTGCCATCTTTCAAATGCCTAAGACCACCGGGATGAGCACTGGCATTATGAAGCTGCCCTGGTTGATGAGGTACATACAAGGGGAAGATGTTGGAGAGGGGAAGATGGCATTGTGATTCTCCGACAGAGACCTGGAATGTCCTGCCTGGTACTTGTGAATGAGGCAGTGCTAGGGAGGGCCATACTCTTCCTGGACGATCAACAGAAGCTGCCAAGCTACCAGACTCTGGCAGCCTGGTCTGAGGTTGCCACCTGACTCAGTTTGATTTCCATAATCTACTAGAATATCCAGTAGTGCCATAAGACCTTCGCTGTAAGTTCTACATTCTTTTCTCTGCTTCCTTGTACCCACTCTATCTTTGGTACTGCGCCCAGCGCCCACCAGGTCTCATGATCTACCCAATCTTACTATTGCCTGCAACATCTTCCCTCACTCATTCCCAAACCCCTTCCACTAATCCTCTACACTATTAATCCTGCAATCCCTCCGTTCAGCTTCCTCACTGGCTGCAACGCCTTCTGTATCTTGGGCTAGCATTTCCAACAGCTCTGTGGTAAAATGCCTGGCTCCACCAGAAGCCACTTCCTTGACCTCTGGGAATGACAGCACTGAGGTACTTGGGACTTGGGAGCTGCAGCAGTGTGGTGAATCATGCAAGTCTCTGGCTGTCTCCATGGAGAGGCTGGTGTCTACCATGGAGAACATGGTCCAGCACCTGAACACACCTGCACCTCCAGTCATTGTTTCTCAGGTCTGAAAGCACAGTGACAGCATGATGGGAACCTGGGCACCAACTCCAAATGTCCCTTCCTCAGAAGGAGACAGGTGGGTGATGAGAAGCACCGCACTCAGGAGCCCCTCAGAAGTCTCCACTCACATTAAACCAGACATAGCTTGACCCTCTGCCTCCAACCTGCCTGTTCCTCCTCCAAAAATTAGAAGATTTTGAAAAAATTACTCATGGGATGTATGTGTCACTGGCTGACCAACATATATTGACCATCCCTAGTTGCCCTTGTGAAGGTAGTGGTGGGCTGCCTTCTTGAACTGCTGTAATCCATGCGCTGCAGGTTGTTCCACACTGGCATTAGGGAGTGAGTTCCAGGATTTTGACTCAGTGACTCTGAAGAACAAAAGTATACTTCCAAGTCGGGAATGTGACTGGCTTGGAGGGGAAAATGTAGGTGGTGGTGTTCCTATGTATCTGCTGCCCTTGTCCTTCCAAATGGTAATGGTTGTGGGTTTGGAAGGTGATGTTTATGGATCTTTGATGAATTTCTGCAGTACATCTTGTAAATGGTGCACATTGCTGCTACTGAGCGTTGATGGTGGAGGGAGTGAACGTTTGTGGATGTGGTGCCAATCAAATGGGCTGCTTTGTCCTGGATGGTGTCAAGCTTCTTGAGAGTTGTTGGAGTTACAGTCATCCCGGCAAGTGGAGAGTGTTCCATCATGCTCCTGACTTGTGCCTTGTAGATGGTGGACAGGCTTTTGGGGAATTAGGAGGTAAGTTACTCGCTGCAGGGTTTCTGCTCTTCCAGGCTTTGTATTTCTATGGTGTGTCCAGTTCAGTTTGTGATCAATGATAACTCCCAGGATGTTGATAGTGGGAGATTCAGTAATGGTGATACATTGAATGTCAAAGGGTGATGATTAGATTCCCCCTTGTTGGAGATGGCCATTGTCATTTTGTGTGGTGTAAATGTTATTTTCCACTTGTCAACCCAAGCCTGGATATTGTCTAGGTCTTGTTGAATTTGGACCTGGGTTGCTTCAGTATTTGAAGGGTCACAATGGTGCTAAAAATTGTACAATCTTCAGTGAATATCCCCATTTCTGACGTTATGATGGGGGGAAGGTCAATGTTGAAACAGCTGAAGATGTCTGGCCCTCAGGCTTGAGGAAATCCTGCAGCGATGTCCTGGAGCTGGGATAACTGACCTCCAACAACCACGACCATCTTCCTATTGCCACGTATGACTCCAACCAGCAGAGAGTTTTCCCCTGATACCCAATGATTCCAGTTTTGCTAGGGCTGCTTGATGCCACACTCAGTCAAATGCAGCCTTAATGTTAAGGGATGTTACTATTGCCTCAGCTCTGGAATTCAGCTCTTTTGTCCACGTTTGAACCAAGGCTGTAATGAAGTCAGGAGCTGGGTGGCACTTGCAGAACCCAGACTGGGTGTCACTGAGCAGGTTATTGCTGAGCGGGTGCTGCTTGATAGCGCTGTTGATGACACCTTCCCTCACTTTACTGACGATCAAGAGTGGACTGATGGGGCAGTAATTGGCTGGGTTGGATTTGTCCTTTTTTGTGCAGAGGACATACCAGAGCAACTTTCCACATTGTTGGATAAATGCCAGCGTAGTAACTGTATTGGAACAGCTGAATGTCTGTTTCATCCAGATACAAGTGCCCCTGGTATTCCTGGACTAAAATCCCAGAGTCAACAGGCTCCTTCTACCCCAGCTGCAGATCAGGGAATACACAAAGATGTAGTGGGAGGAGAATAAGAAGAAAACTTGTTGAAGCACTTTGGTGGCACAGATGACAATACACTATACTTTATTTATAAGTGTCTTTGTGTAGCCAGAGTGTCAGTGTTACAGCATGAGGCTGTAAAGTCCCAGCTGAAATTTGCCATGGCGGGATGTCTGTGCTGAGATCCTGCTCGGCAGCAAGAGGAACAAGGTGTATACAGGACTATGGACGCTGCTGACATGTTTGGGTTTCTTGATACGACTTTCCTGTTTTTTTGTGGCCTCTGTTTCTAGAAGTGTTGATATGGGTGATTTGGTCAGGGATCTCTGGAGCATGGAGGTGCAACAGAAAAAGATCATTATAGATCATAGAATCCCTAGAGTGTGGAAACAGGCCCTTCAGCCTAACAAATCCACACTGACCCCCAGAGCATCCCACCCCAGACCCATTCCTGTATAACCCACCTAATCTACATATCCCTGAACACTATGGGCAAGTTAGCACGGCCAATCCACCTAACCTGCATCTGAGCTATTCATTAGAATGGCCAAGGATTAGGGACCCAGCAGGTATCTGCCATGGGCAGTGCATGTTTCTGTGTGTAATGTTCTTTTCCCTCACATCGATGGGATCTACAGCTCCCTTCCTCACAGGTTGAATCACTGACCCTATCGACTCCAAGTGTGATTGCAGACATTTTCGTCCTAATTGCACATTTTCGATTTCCAGCATCATGAAAGGAGACAGTAAGTGGTCCTCACTCAGTGGCTTGTAGCCACCACCTCAGTGTGTGAATAAGCCCCTGAGCACTCAAATCCCCTTCTTGACAGTTGTTCCTGTAAATCCCACAGGCTTTCCACCTCTCCAGATCCCCACCAAACCTGTCTATGTAAGCCTATACCTATCCGCACACGCCCGCCAGCCCCAGCCCCTGCCTTATGAGGTGGCCATGCCCGACATGGTCATATCCTGATCCCGTGACTGCTGGCTACACATTGCCCTAACCCAGATTGGTAACTATGGAGCCACAGGGCTGACTGATACCCACCCATGAACTGCAGTGGCGCAGATACCCTTACCGAGGTCACCTTGATTGGTGACTGACAGTGGCAAATCGATGGGCCACTCCTGACTGTGCCAGGATCCCCAACTGAGGATTGTCTCCATGGACTTCCATGAGAACTAGTCCTCTGAGACTTTCAGATATGGCTGCTTACCTGCTGCATATGCAGTGTGTTTGCCATGTGAGCTGCTGGCACATAGTGCAGGTATAAGATTGATGTAGCTCATTGACAAAACAGCAAGATGTGCTTTGCTAGACTGAGGACTGTTGACCAACAAGGCAAGCTGCCTGTTGTGAGGCTGCACTAATTTTCATGGCACAGTAAGGCATGGATGTTGTGACCATACAGTTAAGTGCCAACTGAGCAAGCAGCTGGTCCAATCTCAGGTGGGTGCCTGTCCCTGTGCAAAGTGCCCTCGCTGCAGCATTTCAATGCTCTGCCATGTGAGCCAGGCTTCCAGAGCTCCCTGCCAGTGTATTGGAGAGGTGCCATGATGATTGTAAGGTTTGGCAAATGCCAGGTACCAGTTTTTGTGGATGAAGTCATGCATGGCCGGTGCCCACAGATCATGCCCCTGAGGTGCAGTTTGCTCACAAACCACATGGAGGTCACTTGGAACAAATGGTGACCTGAATCCACCAGGTACCCACCTGGTTTCAATGTTGAGTTTTCTCAATATCCAGCTTATTTAGTGTATTCAGTAAGATAGGAAGCTGAATCTTAATGAGGCGAGCTGGTCTGTTAACAAAGCGTTTAACAAGAAATCATTAATTGGCATCCTGCTGCTACCAAGTGAAAATCTCGCCATGCCACTTGTAAAAAGCATAAAAGCAAGATGCTCCCGATGTCAAGACCTACCTTGCCAGACTTCTCGTCTAACTCTGCCACACATCTTGTTACAGTCCACATCACTCAGACCCCTATTAGATTCCATCCATAAAGATGAAAGCCAAATGAGTCACACATGAGAAATTCTAGCTCTTTGTCGCAGTTATGACTTCACTCATCAGTTCAAGTGCTTAGTTTAATGGCTACTACAGACTGAACACAAAGGCACTTTGAAAAATGATAGAGGCCATATGACTACAGCACGCCAGCCAGTACGTGAAGTACAATTGCATTTCTGCAAATATTCATAGCAGTATGCCTTGATCATTATTTTTAGGGTCTGATAGTAGGTTCTTATTCTTCCTTCCTTCTCAGAACTAGGGTTACCTTTCACCACAGCAGCTCCCAATATTCAACATTCATCCTCTTATCATGTCAACACATCCAGAATAGTGCCACCAGTGAACACATTCTCCTCTTCCTTTTCAGCAATCTGTGGAGACCATTGTTTATAGAACAGACCATGCCCTTGCTTATTTTCAATCACCTTAAACACCCCCTTCTCTTCCCATAGCATCTCTGTGCAAGTGCAGGAGAGGCAACATTGTCCTCTTACTTCCCCCTTCTCACAGCCCAGTGCTTCAAACACTCATTCCACGTAAAGCTGTGATTTATGCATACTTCTTTCAAATTTGAATTCCCTGCATGATATGGTCTCCTTTGCAGTGGGGAGATCAAATAGATGCAGAATGCTTCCATTTCGCCTGTAAGCGTGACTCTGAACTTCTGTTTGCCTATTACTGTCATTGTCTTCCTCACCCTGACTCCATCCTTAGCCTCCTACATTGTTCTAATGAGCTTATGGGACAGCACCTCATCTTTTGATTGATTCTTATGGATGCAATTGTGTTCAACAATTTTAGATCATAACCACTGCTTCCATTCTTGTACTATAGCTGTTGTAATGATTCTGTTAATGAAACTTACACCTCGTGTAGATCCACTTCTTGTTTCTTTGCTCTCCCTTTTATCTCATATCATCATTCTTTTTGTCATTGAATCTCTCCAGTTTTGCACCCTGTCACAGACTTTTCCTTTTGTTCTTTCTCTCCTGAATGATCTGGCCCTAATTTTCAGACTATGTCACCTGGTTCTAAAATCCCCAACCAGTAGAAATAGTTTATCTTTATCTACCCTACCTTTTCCTGTTAATATCTTTAAGACTTTGATCAGATCACCCCTTAACCTTCTAGATTCTAGAGAAAACAGGCCAAATTTGTATAATCCTTCCTCATAACTTTAATCCTTGAAGTCCAGGTATCATTCTATTAAACCTACGTTGTACTCCCTTCAAGGCCAAAATATCCTTTCTAAGGTGTAGTGCCCAGGGGAAGGTGTGGGAAGGATTTCCCGATTGTGTTTATATTGCAGGATGTGTCCTGAGAAAGGAGTATGGGGTTAATTTGTTGAGGTGGTGTGATCCAAGGGTGATGGTGTGGTTCAGTGGTATGCAGGGCGTTCCATTGCAGGAAGTGCAATGGTGGGCAGGAGTCCTGATCTGAGGGGGATGTGAGCAGTATCTGATGCTACTTGGGATCCGTTGGCAGTTTGGGGTGTCAGGTGATGGGCACGCAGTGAATTCTGATGGTGTGTGGGGCAGCAGTTGGTGTTTGGGAGGCAGCTAACAGGGTGTTTACCTTTTGGGCTTGAAGAGAAACACTCCTGCTCCTCAAGCAGATTGCAAAAGCACTTAGCTCATGGAGTGCCACATGTTTCTGTTTATGAAACACACTTTAAATATAAATATGTTGGTCTATATCAAGAATGGTTGAAGGTGGGCAACATAAGATTGTTTTTTATATTGTAAATTTAAAAAGCCAGATGTACATTCCTGAAGGTAGTTGCTTGGCAGCTGTTGCACAGACCTATTGATGAAACACCAATTTAACTTCTGTACAACGAACAATGCAATTTAATACAGTATGTAGGATCACATTGCATGGACACTAAATATGACATGTCGTGGGAACACTTTTGTTAAATTGGAGGAAAGCCAAATGTTGCTTGTGACGATACTATGGCTTTAAGAGGTTTACTTTGTCCTTTTTGTTTGGGTTTTGAGGCATAGGTACCAAGCTGTCTCCTCCAAGGTAATAAAGTAAACAGCTTGCGAGGCTTGGGTTTTTCAAAAAAAATTGGAACAATAGAAGCAGCATGAATGGGTGGAGTCAGGCTCCCACAGAACCAGGGTTTTAGTTTAGCTTTCAGGAATTGTTGGGTATTTGAAGTTGGCTATGCAAGCTGTGTCTGCCTCTCTCTCAGAATTTTCTCCCGGTTACAGCTAAAATCTTGGGTTCTCTCTTGGCTACCAGAATCACATGTGAGAAATCTGTTTTAATGAATTTGCCTTAGCCAAGGGTGTGTTTATTGGATGTTACTTTATTGCAACATTTGCTGTTTAGTAGTTAAATAATCTCGTATTCTGTTACGTTTTCTAGTGGAGTTAAGTTGTTCCAATTCTTCTTTTTGTTTTATTTGTATTTTACCAGTAGGGTAAGAATAAAATGTGTTTTATTTAAAACCGAGTAATGTTACCAATTGAATTACATCTGGAACACTTGCCTTTAAGTAAGATAAAAGTTAAGATCTTGGCTATCTCCTTGATATATTTGAAGGAGGTTTGGTCTGGACCATAGCATGCTTCTTGTTGTGAGTGAGATTAATAGGAATATCTGACTAGGTCTAAAATTAAGAAATTAAAAGTGAGAAAATATGAGGCTTTAATTTCTACGCAATGGACATGAAGTGGTATCTCTGGTGTAAAGCCATCTTCTTCAATGTCCTTCCCTTAACAACGTATTAACATAACACTCTCATTTACTGAAATCAATTTATTTCTGTTTGACGTTTGCCTTACTTAATTTTAAAACATTTGCTTGTGACTCTCCTTTCTCACTTAACGATCAAATATCAAACTTAATCATTCTTTATTTATTTATTCATGGGATGCGGGTGTCTCTGGCAAGGCTCAGATTTATTACCCATTTCTAATTGTCCTTTTGAAGGTGGTCGTAAGCCATTACTTGATGATTCACACTGCAACGTTTTCTGCCTAGGGTGGAGATGGTCAGAAATCACATGACACTAGGTTATAGTACAACAGGTTTATTTGAAAACACATCCTTTTGGAGTTTGACTCCTTCTTCTGGTGCTAGTGAGAGAGGTAGTGTCAGACACGGAAGTTACAAGTAAAAGATTTACATATACATATTAATCAATTAAAACCTTCTAACAGATGAAAGATTTAACAGCATCTTAACTTTGTTTAGTACATCCTCATAAGTGATGTGACCCTTTGATCTTTTACTTATAAATTCTGTGTCCTGAAGAAGGTGTAAGGCTCTGAAAGCTTGGGCTTTCAAATCAACCTGTTGGACAATAACCTGATGTTGTGTGATTTCTAACCTTCTCCACCCCAGTCCAACACCAGCACTTCCACATCATTGGGGGGATAAAACACAGAGTGCTAGTTAAATGGTCTTTATCCTGAATGGTGTCAAACATCATGTTAGACCTGCATAATCCAGTCAAATAGGAAATATTCCATTACATTACTGAATGTGTTTTGTAGGTAGCTGGGAGATGTTTGGGGTGGTAAGAGATGACTCAACTTCTACAGAATTCCCAACTTCTGCCTTGCTCTAGTAGTTATAGTTTTTTTATGTTCCTGGTCTAGCAAAGCTTCCAATCAATGGTTGGAGATTTGAAGATACTAATGACATTGACTGTAAAGGGTGGTTGACGTATTTTGTCTTGTTGGAGATGGTTATTTCCTGATTCTTGTGTGTGTCACAACTGTCACTGGCCATTTATCAAACCAAACCTGATTATTCAAGGAATTGTAAATGGTACTGAACATGGTGCAATCCCTACTTCTGACCTTATGGTGGAGGAATGCTCATTGATTAAAGCAACTAAAAGTGCTTGGGCCTAAGACACTAGCAACTGTTGCAGTGATGTCGTTGGCCTGAGATGATTGCTCTCCAACAACCTCAACTACTTTCCTTTATTTTAGGTATGTCTTCAGCCAGTATCAAAAATTTTTTACACCCGATTCACAATTACTCAATTGTACTAGAGCTTCTTGATGCCATACTCAGTCAAATGCTGTGTTGATGTCAAGAGCAGTCATCTCATCTCAGTTCAGGAAGTCAGCATTTTTGTACATGTTTGTGTCATGGTTACAACAGGATCTGGAGTCAAGTGTTAGAAAGGAAGCTCAGCATCAATCAGTAGGTCGGTTATTGGTAAATATGTGCCACTTTGTTGCAATGTTGATGATACCTTCTATCAGTTTGCTCATGATTGAGAGTGGATTCGTGGGGTGATTATGGATCACATTGGAAGTGTCCTGCATGTTGTGGACAGCATATTCCGGGGCAATTTTTCCACTTTTTCAGGAGATACCAGTGTTATACTTCAACAGCTTGTTTAAAGCACAGCTGTAGAGCACAAATCTTCAGCACTACAGCTGGAATGTTGTCAGGGCCCAAAACCTTTTCTGTATCCAGTGCACTCAGCTGTTTCTTGATACCAAGTGAAGCAAATTGAATTGGCTGAAAACTGGCATCTGTGATGGTAGGAGAAAGCAGAGGTAGACCATCTACCAGAAACTTTCCTTTGGCTAAAAAGCGGTCCAGACCTTTCAGTCTTGTCTTTTGATAATTTCTATGTCCTCAGATTGTGAGCTAATTCTGATCATGATTTTACAGTATGGACTGTTTCCTTGTTGGTTGTAAAGTACATTTGGCATTCTCGGATGGTGAGGTTTCTCACCCCCTCATCCAAAAAAGCCAACTTGAAATGCATCCATGTCAATCACAGCTGACCCGCAGCCTTTTAATGCTCAGAGGAGTGTGTTAACTGGCTGAAGATGGTACTTCAGTCCCTCACCTGTGCACATGTCCCATCTCAGAGACCCAGCTAGCTGGTCTGATTGACCAGCAGCTCTGTATTCTTAGCAGTGTCAGCGGCAGCAGTAGCTAATGATACAAATGGTCCCCAGACTGAGGTGAGACCCAGGGGAGGGGAAGGAGGGAGGGGTACAGCTATCCAGATGGAGAGGTGGAATGGCTGAGGGGAAGGAGAACCAAGAGGAAACGGCATTCATCCCTACCAGAGCAGGGTGTCCTGCCAGGTATCCCTCTGCTGTCACCAGCCTCAATACTGAGGGTAAGCAGTGTCCAGTAGTTAGCCATGTAGAGACCTCCTGTAGGGCAGAGTATGGGCAGCACTGCAAAATTGTGGATATGTTGGCAGGTGGGAGTGCAGCAGGTAGGTTCCAAAGTCAGATTTACGGGCTTTGCTCCCTCAGCAACCCATCAGCAGGACACTGTAAAATCCTGGCCATTCTTCCAGAAAATTTTCCTTAATATATTGTTGTAATTAAATGTCTTTATTGGCTGTGACTCTACTTGAACTCTTCTGTTTCTACCAGTCTGTGATAAAACTAAAATCTCTGATTATAACCACGTTGTTTTTGCTGCATGCTTCCAGACCTCTGTATAAAGTAGTTGAATGCAGCACCATGGCAGGGAATATGTTGACAAGTCCTAACAATCTTGTGATCCTTTGCTGTTCATTAACCTTACCAATAGTTATTTAATTCATATTAATTCTAATTTGGTTAAATGTTTATTTGGACAATTGATGCTGTTAAATGAGTTCATCCAGTGGCTGGACAATGTCTGCTGGACAACAATTCCTGGACTTTCTCATAAGCCCCAAAGTCAGTCAAAATATTTACGTATGGCCTCATTACCCTGAATGGAATCTTTTATTTTCACTGTGTCTTAATTGTATCTTTTACTAATAACATTGCTCCTTCTTTCCCAATCTCCCTTTCCTTCCTAAAGATCCTATAAGCCTGGAATATTTAGCTTCCAATCTTTGTATTTCTGACACATTTGGTTCACCTATTATGTTACATACATTTATGTACCATCCTCTTATCTGTGTAACTGTCACCATTCTAGCTAGTTTTAAAAGCTTTCTCCGAGCCATTTTTTTTATCATTTGTATAGCTGTCCTGGGCCCAAAAGTGGTCTCAAGGTCCCAGGAATCTCTCATCACACTAAAACCTTAGCAGTTCTAATATTGCTCTGTCTGGCTCAGTATTTTGCATTGGGAGTAATCCAGAGATTACAACCTTGGGGATTCTGGTCCTTAATCTAAACTTAATTCACTGAAATCCCTTCACAGAACATTGAATCTACTCTAATTTCACCATTAGTTTCTTCCATGAAACTCAACCTTCGGATTCGTGTTTTCTATTCACTGTGCCATGGCTCAATCTTTGATGCTTAGGAAACGACTTAACTTGGGGCTTTGGATCATGTTTATGAATAGAACCAGGGGCAACCTTTTTACACAGAGGGTGGTTCGTGTGTGGAATGAACTGCCAGAGGAAATGGTAGATGCAGGTACAGTTACAACATTTAGTGGACATTTGGACAGGTACCCATTAGTAGGAAAGCTTTAGAGGGATATGGACCAATGCAGGCAAGTGAGACTAGTTTTATTTGGGAAACTTGGTCAGCATGGATGAGTTGGACAGAGGGTCTCTTTCCATGCTGTATGACTATGACTCTATAACTATCCTGACTGTAGAATACTCCATAATATGGGTTCCCAAATATGTAACCACTAGCTCCTCACTGCCTTGCAGTCACCTACAATTATCCTCTGCATTTGACCCCATTATTAGTATCAAAGCAGATATTAAACATGAGTCCAGCTCCACAAATTATACCTTCCTACCCTGTCTGGCCATGGTCACCCAGGTCCCTTGAGCAGCTCCACCCTCTGGAAGCTATTCCATCTAACTTTCTCCCTGTCAAATGTTACTGAGTAGGCCCAGATTACTTTCAAGCTATGCAACTTTCTTCCTGAGGACTGTAACTAAACTGTATTCATCCTGGGTAGCATGATTTGTTGCAGGTCCATATTAAGCAAATCACACACATCACTCTAGTTTCTGATTTTGCTATGCTTATTTATATACTCCAGCCCAACAGAAATTGAATGGTCACTATTTACTCACACTAACTTTAACTTAACTTCTTAACTTTAAAGTATCATTCTATTCTACCTCCTGAAGCTGTTCTACTGTACAATAGATTTGAAGAGAAAGCCTGGTGATAAAACACTGGACCTCCCTCTTATGCCAGGTGCCTGTGTCAAATGGATCAAAAGATTGATACACTGAGTACACTCAGTATCTCACTGTTACAATAAGTGTAACAAAATCTAACTCACCAACTGTCAACCAACAGGTGCGAAACTTCACTGGGCCAGCAACCCCAATAAGAGAAGTCCACAAATCCAACAGATGTTGTCTTTGCTGCGTCTTCTCTGTTCAGGGGGCCAAGGACTCAATCCCTAGTCTGTCCTGATGTCTTGATGTGTACCAGACAAATGCACATCAGTCAGTGTGCATGTCACTGTCTCTGTGGTTCAGTTCTGCTTATCATTTAAAACCTGTAGCACATCTCAGATGGTGCAGTTGAACAGCACCGTTTTGTTATGTGGACACAGGCCATTCAGATCAGCCAGTCCACGCTGGTGTTTATGCTCCACTTGAGCCTTCGTCCATTTTTCTTCATCTAAATCTACCATCAAAACCACTAATTCCATTAATCCTCAAATACTTGTCTAGCTGCTCCTTTACACAGTTCTTCTGTTCATGCGAATTCTGTACACTTGTCCTAAAATGTATTCAATAAAAATTCATCTTCATCTACAATCAAATATCTAATCTTACAAATCTTACAATGGAATTGTCAGCACTATTTCAGCATTTGAAACATACTATGGGTTGAACAATTGATTTGATTTGCTTTTAAACTTTAATTTTATAATAATTGGCATTGGAACTACAGCACCTGTTTGGTAGAATGATTTTATATTTCTGCTTTGGTATATTGATGCTCAGGTAAAAGTCTATCATTTTCAAATAATAATCTCCTATTTTTGTTTTTGGTGATCCTGAATCCCTTTTGGAGAATAATAGAAAAATGTGTTTATTTCAATAACCTTGCTAATCTGTGGGTGCTGAGTTTGTCTCCTTTACAATTACAATATCAGTAGTGGAAATACAACATAGTGAGCGCTTAAATCTACTTTATTTGCGTAATCTCATACCCAATGTCAAAAATAATTTCACTGCTCACTTGTACTCATATGATGTAAAACTTTTGAGTGACACACCACGTGTAATAATCTGTTCTGCATACAGAAAGATTGAATGCGTAGGCGATTAAGATCTTAGATCTCTTGTACCTTCCTTAGCTATTTCAAAACCAGTTGTTGAGTGTCTCTCATCTTTTTTCCTAAAAGCAATGTTTAGCAATATTAAATTTTGCCTGCCATTCTTGTGCCCACATACATTCTTCTAGACTTGTTCTGGAATTTCCCAGGTTCCTCTTTTATTTTTACTGATTCTTTCAATTTGCAATGAACTTTTGAGCCAATTCCTGGATATAAATTAGAAACAGTAGTCCCAACACTGTTAGAATCCGTGCAGCAAACTTCCCAGAGATTTCTTTGGTCTTGACATTCCTGTTCCAACTAGTCCTTGCTGTTTTTCACCCTGCTACCCATTTCTTATCCATCTTCAAGATTAACGGAGAAATTATACAGTTCATAATTAAAGGCTTTTCATCCTGAAATTTGACAAATACAAATTTAGTACACAATATTGTAGAGCTCACTAGTCTAGGGAATTTGAGAAATTAGAACTTCCAAAGCTTTGTTATCTGTTGGTTAGTTTATTGTTTGCATAGATGTTATGAAGCCATTGTACATTTTGATTGCATGCATTATAAATTAGGAGAGCATATTGATCCACCCAATTTTCTTGGTTGTGGGCAATGCAGGTCCAGGAGATGAGGCATTCTGTATTAATAGAAAACAATGTATATTAGTGGTCATATTAGTTGGGGTCATGACCCCTTATGGTCTGTGTGGGTTGTTTTGTGACAATGCATGTGCCCACTCAGTCTCACATTTCCATCACTGTATTTACATTTCCCTGTAGATGGCAGCAGAGCAATGACCTTTTATTAAATAATCAGCGGGTGGCCATTTATTTAACATTTTTTGCACATAATGAGCAAATACGACCAATAAGTGGTTTACTAACGAACCCAGAAAAAAAATCTCGGAAATGTGAGTATGCAAATAGTTATTTATATTCACCTCTGTCCAGTACAGGTAGCAGAATTAATTCAATAACAATTTTTAAACATGTCTTTGACCAGTGGATCGGATTGTTGGGCTTGTAATAAAGTGAAACATTGCTCAAATCGTGGTGGTCTTTAGGATCGGTCGGTTTAGCAACTCTTCTGCCAGAGGCTAACTTTATTAATAGTATCTGGTGCCCAGTGTACCTGAAACTGCACCTTACGCTATTTAAAAGAGCATGTCAAATCTCATATAAATCATTCAGATCATTTGCAGGCACACACAACTGAAATCAAATACAAATGGTTGGGAATAAGATGGTATCATGAACTATTAGGCATTCATAGCTACTTATTACCTGATGATTAACATTCAGAAGCTGCCAGCAATGCCAGACCTGCTGCAATGTTAACACAGTAAACAGAGAATGCAATTTTATATGGAACATATCCGAAAAGTACCCTTTCCGAGATCAAGCTTTTCAGTGCACGGCGAAATCGAAGATGCAATTCAGATTGGACATGTAAACAAGTGAGGATGCCTATTTGCCTCTGATATGGGCAAATGCACCGTTGCCTGGCAATATTGGCAGGTTCCATGTTGTTGCTGCAGAGATCCAGATCGGGTGACCAGGGTGCTTCTGGTCAGTGGGAGAGGTTGCAGTGGGCTGTGAGCTCAGGACTGTGACCCCCCCTCACTGCCCACATCCAAGGGAAGGCAGTGGGAGATGTGGGACACAGATCCTTAAGGCTCAGAAATGAAACCACCCTCCCCTTCCCACCAACGATGGGGTGCTAAGTGGCTGGCTGAGAGTCATAGCTTTTGCAACAAACGCTCTGCTGACAAGACCAAGGGAGAAAAAAAAGTAATGCGAAAAAAAACCCTGGTTTGTGAGCCTCATCCCCTCCCACTCCATTCCATCTCCTCCCCCCCCCTTTAATGTCCCACCTCAGCCTCCTTTTTTGCATTACTATTGGTGACCTAAGGAATACCAAAGCGGGCTGATCCAATGATGTGGAACCGTGCAACCTATAAAAGCTGGTCCGGAGCCAATCCTCCCGACAAGATATCAGCTTCTGTCATCAGACGGAACCTCTAGTAGATTGTGTGTATATGTGTGTTTGAGGTTGGGACTGCAGCGATGGCGGGATGTTCTTGGGGATACGGACCCAAAAATGGTGAGACTTTTTTTTTACCGCAGTGGCGAGGTAACTGGACTGTAGTCCCCGAGAATGGGCTGTAACTGGGGCTGGACATTGCTGGGCTATAGCCCCCGGGACAAGGCTGTAACTGAGAACTACTGGAGATTCTCCAGGTCAGGCATCGCAGCTAGATTTACATTGCACAGAGAGATAGGGAGGAAAAAATGTGCTAATGCCATTTATTGTGAACCAGGAAAGGGATTTCTTCCCTCTCCGTGATTTTTAATGAAGTGGAATTCTAAAGCTGCTACAACAAGGGCTTGCATTTTTTTAATTGTGAAAGGTCAAATTATTTCTGCAGCTAGTTGTCACGGATAAGAGGTTATTTAGTTTAAGATTAATCATTGATGGGATGAAAGAAAGTGATCCTTTAAGGCTGCCTTTCCTGCTGTAGCTGTGAAACTTTTGAACTAGATGCTGCTTGGTATCGGGTTCGCAATCAGAGGAGAGAGAGAATCATTTTTTTTTCCCTGCTGTCTGAAGCGGGACCTCCCTCCTTCCCGCCCCCAGTCTGTTGAGAATGCATTAAATTGACCTTGAGAGAGGGAGGACTGTGGATGATCGAGTGTAATCCTCTCATGCAGGTCCAGATCACTGGCACGAACTGGGCTTCCCGATTGCCAAGGAGGGTACCCGCCAGTCACCCATCGAGATCAAGAATGCAGAAACCAAGTTCGACCAGAACCTGAAGCCACTTGACCTGAGCTATGACCCAACCAGCTCGAAAAGTATCTCAAACACCGGCACCACCGTCCAGGTGGATTTCGACGATTGCACAGACCGGTCAGGTTAGTAAGATGTTGTGTTTTGACTACTTTCCTCGCCCCTCCCTACCTCCCACCGGCTTCTTAATGGATATTGTTAATACGCGATGCGACGCATTCTGAGCTAGGGATTTGCAGCGGTCACGTATCTCTCACTCTCTCTCTTTCTCCAACTTTCTGCTGTTTCACAACAGAATTGCACTGGTGCCTCGTACATTCCAAATGTACTCGCCGTATGGTTTAAAAAAAACGTTTCGATCAAAGTGCAATCCTTAAAGTTCCCGAACGGCAATGCTGGTGTGAGAAGGAAGAGCAGAGACGGGAGGAAGTTAACGACGTGGCTGTTCCGTTTTTGTTAATCCAGATTTGTATTGCAAACCCCGGGTGGAAGTGCAACAGTAGCCTCAGTGGCCTGTTTGCAGTGGGTAATTTAAATGGGGGGTGTGGTGGAAGGCAGCCAGCTGGGTGGCCAAGGGAGCTGCGAGAATGAAAGGAATCGATCATTTTGAAAGACTGGATTGAATGACGGAGCTGTAAATCTGCTTTGATCATTTGTAATTAAAGTCCATTGCAACTCATAGAAAGAGATCTTTCTTTTGTAGGTGAGCAAAACGTGGCTGCTTGGCTAAATTGTAATATTTGAGGGTCTCGTAGTCAGTTAGGTGATGCTGATCTGTGGGTTTACCTTTTTAAGGAGTAATAAACGTGATTTGCATTGAAAACACTGAGTGTAAATCTCCCTTTCAGATTAAATTTTTATTTTGAGGAAATACTGGAGGATATAGGGGCCCAGAACCCTTTTTCTGGTCTTGCTCTTTTCATGCAATTACTGGAAGAACTACACCCAAGGGTGTGGGTCATTGGGACGATTGTAGGGCTCCTTTTAAGAATCCTTCACTCGCAAACTAAAGATACCACATGCAAAGTTTGCTGTACTGCAAAATTGTTGTAGCTTTGTGTTGATGCAAAATAAGTAAAAACAAGATTAGTTTGATATTCTGTTATGATTTGTCTCAGTGTAAGCTAATGGTGTGGATTTTGAGGGTCAGCCATCCAGCAGAGATGGGAGTTGTGCATTTTGTAGCATACTCCAAAGAAATTTCTGGGGAAGCTGAAGATTCCACTGGAAAATTCCACTTCACCTGGAGCCCACTTAAATCGAGGACTTTGGAGAATTGCAAAGAAATCGAGTAGGAGAAGTTAGACTGTTAAATACATAATCTAACTTGTGATTAATTATTAAAGTGACTTGTACTTAGCCCACAAGCTCCCAACTATACTCCCTCACATCTTAGTTTGCCAAAGCCTGGCCTGCCCCCACTCCACCCCCAGCTGAATGCAGATTAGCCAATTCCCCCTCACCAGATCCAATTCCTCCCAACCAACTCATAATATTGCATGTCTTACCTTGCCACCATGCACTCTGGCACTCTTCTTGGCATCCTGCCCTTACTCGTCTGGTACCCTATTCATCTGGCAGTCTACTGTCCCAGTCCTGTAACATTACACTTAACTTGTGTATTGAAGTTTGACAGCAGCTGTCAGTCTGTCTGAACCCTTTAAATATCAGAAAATAGCAACTGAGTGCTGTGAAAAGGTGAGTGGTTTGCCTTCCTCAGAGCCCTATGCTATGAGAGAATTGTCAGAATGGAAATATGCCTCATGCCTGAGGGAGCCCAGAGCAGAATCTCCTGTCAGAAATTCCTTTTTATTAATAATGTTGGAATGACGATCTGAGATTGCCACTTTTCAGAAAATCCAGCCTGATCAATTCTTCAATTTTTTTCCTTTTAAACTGTATCTTTCACATGTATACTTCTGTCTACTCTTGTAGAAGTTATAAATACAAACTCCCCCTGTGCCTGCTGCAGACCTGAATGCCATTTGGATTATTTTGCATGCAGCCATGTTAATGTCCAACTTGCTTTATGTCTGGATTCTCAGTCCCATTTTCTCTTGCTGCGCACCCTCTGGTTAATGGTCTCCTGCTCCCTGTCTGTTCTGAGATGGAGGATATCGGGCAAGTGAAAAAATATGCCAGAACATTGAAATTGAACAAGGGGAAGTGGGAAATTTGGAGCTGGGGAAAAAAGCCACCATTTTTCTTGATTCTTATTGAAAGTTCAGTTTGCTGCTCCTATTACCCATTATACTTGAACCCTTTGTTAGTGTTCATTTTACGTTCTTTAGTTTTTCTCTTTTGCCTTTTGATGTTTTGGTGGATAATGACACATCATTAATTTTCAACGTCTGTACAACTTGCTGGACCAGGTGTTAGTCTTTTTCTGCGTGTCTTTTTAATTTTGTGTAATGAGATTAGGCTAGAAGTAGCAATGGTTTCATTTCCACTATTTAAGGGAGAGATGGCATAGCTTGGTACAGCATCCCACAGTCAAAATTCTTGCAGTGATTGGAAGTCTGATATTGTATTTATTATTGGTCCTAAAATTTTATCTAGCTTGCTGGTCTTACTATAAATGTACTTTTGTTTTTGGAGGAAATTCCATCCGTCCTCCAACAGCAAATTAGTGGTTTGTACAAACTGTCATTGATACTTTGTTTGCAATGTAACATTCAAGCTTTTACTTTGTTTTAGTGCTGACAGGTGGCCCCCTTTGTGGAAAATATAGGCTACGTCAGTTGCACTTTCACTGGGGAGGCTGTGATACTCATGGCAGTGAACATGTACTTGATGGAAAAACCTTTGCTGGAGAGGTGAGTGTGCAACAATGACTTCTGAGTAAGTGAGGCATACTTTGTTTAAAAATCAGATTATTTTTGCTTCACACAGGAACAGTTTTGCTGTAGATGCCTATCTATGAATGCATAATGTTGTAACAAGTTTTTTTTACGAAAAGATCATTATTTATTCATGGGATGTTGCTGTCATTGGGGCCATTGCCCATCTCTAAGTGCTTTTGAGAAGGTGGTGGTGAACTCTACGTGAGCTACTGCCATTCATTTGTGTGTCGGTTATGTAAGTAGATATACTTGGTCAGAAATATTTTTCACATTTCTTTTATTGTTGTGACATGTTTATTCCTAGATGCTGCAGTTATGTTCTGAACCAGTTGAATTTTGCTATTTATGGTGACAGGAAATGCATCCTATGACAACAGGATGCTAAGTCCGGGAAGGAAACCTATCGCAATCTTTGTAATGAGACAGCAATGCACCAGAGCTATTTAAAGTGGTGGACTAATTAGAGGATGAACTTTTAAGTTTAATTAACACAAAACTAAAATGCTGGAAATGCCCCAGTCTGGAAAGATCGGCAAACGGAGAATTTTAATGGGTTGAATGTTAATGTGTAAGAGCACATGGTGTGTAAGCAGGTGGAGAGTTAAAACCAGGTAAATTCTACAGGAGGTTGAGTAGCTGTGACTCACCTCAATTTATTGCTGCAGTTGGAGAACTTTCTGCAAGTGGTGGGTTCAGTCAGTTAGTGATATTAATATGCAGCTTCCATGCATCAGTTCCCAGGGCACCTTGAAACCTGGTGGAAAACAAGGCTAGGACACATTCTCGGTTGAGAGGCTGAGGATGTGCAGTGGGAAATATGCCAGTAAGTACTGATTTCCCCACAGCTGTTTTCTCACCCATTCACGTGAAAGGCTGTTGCTACAGTTCGTGCTGGGAGATGACTTTCCAAACTCCTTTGGAGATTGTTACATCAGATCTGCACTTTGAAGCTCTGATCGGCCTCAACATGTGCTGTTATTTTGATCCTTATAAGGGCCAAGATGCACAACAGCAGCAACTGACCTGCAGCTTCGCTAGGGAGAGAGGATCAGCTGAGATCCAAATTGGAGGAGGCCACTTTGTATCATCCTTTGTGCCAATCAGATGATAAGCTTCCTAGATATGTTGGATCTCCTCTGAAGGCTGAGTATTGAATCTGATGATGCAAACACTTGCAACCTGCTGCCAAGTGGATATGATGACCATATGTCACCAGTGGCTGTCAGAGTCACCACTGTCCTCTATTTTTATTTCTGGCACTTTCTAGGATTCCATTGGAGACACCTAAACAAGATCTTACAATTGACAATTCACAAATGCGTAGTATTGCCTGCTTTTCTACAATGGCACCATTTGGAACAAAAGTTGTTTGAGTTTGCAGCTCTGGTTGGCTTCCCATAGACACAGGGTTTCATTGACATTGGCAATTAAGTCACTCCCAGGTCACCCAGGAGTAGGAGTGCTCGCTAGCTGGGAAATTTCCACTGTTATCACTTAAAGCGCAAAGTTGTGTTGCTGTTTCCACCCTGCAGCAAAACACTCTCCTTGGTCTGTGTACCTCACATCTGAACCTCCAGTTGGCTGTTCAGAAATGAGGAAGGACAGTCACTTAATGTGAGCCTGAGAAACCCAGAGGAACAGTTCAGCAGTTCAGCACATGACCAGATGTATCCATGAGCAAGCCATTGCCATGCTGGAAAGGCACTAGGTACCTGAACATATCTGGGGATGCCCTACATACACTGCCGGGCTGTCCAAAATCATCTGTCTGCAGTGTTTTAGACTGACAAGAGAAACAGTACAACTGAGGAGAACACAATGTGATTTGACCAAAGCAGCATTGTAGCATGAGTGCTTCATTGTCAGATGGATGGACCAAGCACATCTTGGCAAATAGCTTCCTCCAACATCAGGCTACCCTGACGCAATCTTATTCTAGATATTTTTCTGAATCAACCTGTTCAGAAGCGTTTATTACACCCTTCTGAAGCAGGAGGGCTTCCGGTGTTCGGGGTTGAAGGTAGGGATGTTACCACTGCACCACGAGTCCCTGCAATGCTGTTCTATTCACCTTCTCCACTCCTATTGCTTGTCATAAATGTAAAAATGTACCTAGTTTGATCTTCAATTTTTATTTTGGTCGCTTAGACTTAAACCAGTTGCCAGGCAGATTTGAGATGGCAGACCAACATATGAAGAGAGACTGCGCTAATCAAATAAAGGCCACTCATCAGTCAGCAACCAAAGTGCAAGCTTGGAATATGAAGAAAATCTTTTACCTCTGAAATAAATCAACTTTTAAAAACTTGTGGTGTAACCCTGTTCCCACATCTAAGTAGATTTAGCAGTGATACAGACTGTGTCTAAGAGCCCTATTCTGGTAACCACTACTTTTACTTGTGTATCTTGAATTTGATGCCTGTAAGGCACCCACCAAAAACAGCTCCTTCTGAACCTGTCGGGAATAGACAGCCATTTGTACAAGATGTGCATGGTTCTGCTGATTTTATAAACTTTTTTGTAGAGGTGGGGTCCAGCGTAGCAGGTTAAGATGGGTAGAGAACCCTAGCAAAATGACATTGAAATCATTTAATCCCTCAATATGATGATGATTCAATATAATGATGGCCACTTGTCAAATTTGGTTTGTGTTCCTGCTTTCCCCCATGCTTTTTGATTCCTTTCAGCCCTAAGACTTGTAACTCCTTCATGAAAACATTCAACATTTTCCCCTTGGCCACTTTAAGTGGCAGAGAATTCCATATGCTCCCCACTATCTGGGTGAAATAAATTCTCACTTCAATTCTAAGTGACCTACCCCCCATTTTTCAACTGACCCTAATTCTGGACTGTCCAGTCATCAGGAACATCCTCCCTGTGATTACCTTGTCTAATTCTGTTAGCATTTAATAGATCTGAGAATTTCTCTTTCTCCCCCACCTCCCTCCCGTATTCATCTAAACTCCAGCAAACAGTCCTTACCAATGCAATCTCTCTTCTTATGTCGGTCTGCCATCTCTCCGATCCGTCAGGCAACTGGTTTAAGTCTAAATGACCAAAATAGAAATTGAAGGAGCAAACTGGGTACATTTTTGCATGCACTGTCCCCACACCCCCTCCAAACAAAGTGGAACGTGGCTACTTTGCTTCTTTCACTGAAGAATGATGACTTTTAGTGTCATCCAGCCAAATCTGAAGTTTCTCACTGTCCACTTACAGCCCCGTCCTAACAGAACTGGCAAAAAAACAACTAACTTCAATCTGATCGTGTCTATTCTGATTGATCTGTGAACCTGAATTCTGTGTTTTAAGATTTGAAAGTACTTTAACTGAACCTGTTGTATTTCTAGCTTCACCTGGTGCATTGGAATGCAGAAAAGTATTGTGAATTTAGTGAAGCTCTCAAAGCTCCTGATGGTTTGGCTGTTATTGGTGTCTTCCTAAAGGTATGAAGGTTTATTTTAATATACTGGCTTTATAGTGTACAAATAATGGTTCTCATTACTGTTATGAAGAAATCCATTTGCATGTATTTCAGATATGATGAATGGACCATGGAAGATAAAAATAGAACTAAGGTGATTGATGTTAAGTCAAATAGAACTGGCTATCAAGAGTGGGTTTTTAATCAAATGCAACTTTTACTGTCTTACGCACTTGCCCAATTTTAGTCTCATTATTTCAGTTTCCTCCTAACTATGCTGTGACCAATTGTCTATGTAGAAGTAGTCCAGTTCACCAGTGGGCATGTGGATTAGTGGTTAGCACTGCTGCTTCACATTGCCAGGGACCTGGGGTCAGTTGACTGTCTGTGAAGTTTGTACATTCTCACTGTCTGTGCGGGTTTACTCCGGGTGCTCCGTTTTCCTCCCACAGTCCAAAGGTATGCAGGTTAAGTGGATTGGCCATGCTAAATTGCCCATAGTGTCCAGGAATGGGCAGGCTTAGCCATGGGAAATGCAGGGTCGCAGGGTTATGGATAGGGGCGTGCAGGGGGATGGAATTGGGTGGATTCTCTTTGGCGGGTTGGTGTGGACTCGATGGATCAAATGATCTGCTTCCGCACTGTAGGGATTCTATGATCAGTGGGTACTGAATTCAGTAACTATATATGTAGCAGCATATTAACAGGACTCCATACAGAAACCAGACAGACTTTTGTACAGACATTGAGCAAAATTTACATTCTGCTCTAAATGTGACTGGCATTGTGACTTGTGTGGAAACTATTACCTAATGTGTTTGCTGACCTTTTTTCTATAGTATATGTTGATGGCAAAACCAAGAATTATGAAAATTCAATTTAGATTTTCACTTGCTACCTTCTACTATATCTATGATTCTTGTAGTTTTTGAAATGCTTTTTGTTTTATTGGAAGTTCATGTGTACTGTATATTGTGAGCAGTGCTGTGTTTATATAATCAGATAGCTGGTAAGTAGGACATCCCAAGCTACCCCTCAAACTGGATAGTTATAGACTTTAACACATTTCCTGTCTTTTTAAAATGAATTGGTGACAGGCAATGGGCATAATTTTACACAGCAAGATCCCAGAACAATGTGACAATTATTGTTCTATTTGGCAGTGTTGGTTAGTAGAATTATACAGAATGGTTGACTACAGCCAATGATTCAATGTGATCCAGTTCTTCAGTAACAGTCTAATTAGTCCCACTACTTCGGTCTTTTCCTGTAATACTCCATTTACTTTCATTTATCTGGTTCTCATTGTTAAATCCACTTTTATCACCTTCTCAGGCAGTACGTTCCAGATCACAATTTCTTTTCCGTTCCTTGATCTTTATTTCTGCCAGAGGAAAAATGTTTCCCCTATTTACTCTATGCAAACATATTGTAATTTTTTTTGGATTTCTCCTGATGGATTGCCTCTTAACGTGTTCAAAGGCAGATCCTAAATTCACCCTTTCTGCATAATTGAATACCATTCTAGCAAATTGCTTTTTCATCCCAAGATTAACATCCTTCCTAAAATGTAGGGCCCAGAAATGAACACTGCTCCTGTTTGAAGTTGGGGGGGGAAAAAATGGGCTTGTGTACAATGAGAACTTTGTAGTCCCTTTGAGCCTTTGGATCAACCAGAGGACCTTGTTCAGTGTATGGTATTGGTCTGGTTATGTACTAGATTTGCAGTTCAGCCCATAACACTGCTGCCCAATGCTCATGTTGCTACTAACTGAAAGATACCTGTATAAATCACTCCATGCCTTGGTTTCTGTAATTTGTGTGAAATTTTACAGTTCAGAATTTGTTACAAATTTAGCTTGCACTGCACAGTGGATTTTATAGTTTTCATTCTTGACAGTACAGCTGCAGAGTTTTAGTTCGTGCCTTTTTAAAAATTCATCCTTTTTTTTCTGTCATGGTCAAAGTACTGTTCCTTGTGATGTTCAACAGTGTAACCAAATTGATGTTATACAGTGGATAATTTTGAACAATATTCACCCAAAATCTCTAATTTGAGAATAAGATAAGCAATAATTCTTAATGCTTTGTGAAATCTGAACCAAGCAGAACAAAGTTCTTAGGTTTTAACAGTTAAATGTTAGAACTATTAGATTATAATTCAGTGATCGGGATAAAATAAAATCAAATGATAACTTGATGAACCACTAGTTAATGTATGCTTTCAATTCAGCAGTTGATGATCATAGTTGTCACAATTCTAAGACATTGTTTATTGCACAGGCTTTTAACTGTAAATTCCTGCAGAATGTTTGCACTGTTAAAGTGGGCATCAAAGCTCAATCACTCTAACTTCAGATGTCCCCTTGAGCGTTCTGAGTGACGTTGGAGTTGCTAGCAAAATATTATGATTGGCCTTCAGCATTCCCAAGCACTTCATCCTCCAAGTCACTGCATGAATTCAAGACCAGATTCTTGGTTCATCTATCTTTAGGTGTCTCATGATTGATATTTCTGCATCATGAAGTCTGAAGAGAGGATATTCACTTGCGTTCTGTTCTGTCTGTAATAATTTTGATAACTAGTCGGGCCACTTTTGCAAGCAGCCTCATCTGCACAATACTGCTGCCCAAGTTGATAAGGACTTTATATAGGTTCTGTTCACCTTGTACAAAAAGCACTGCTGGTGACCTGTTAATGATGAGAGCATTCACTTGCAACGAAAATTTGTATTCATTTTGTACCAGAGTGGCTCCTCTTGTCTTAATTTTTTAAAATCAAATTTGAGAATTAATCAGTGCATCAGATGAACGACCTTCAGTTGAACTCCATAATACCAGACATTCCTTCGGCATTTGTTTGAGATTGCTACTTGCAAAGTTCTGAACAGCCTTTGGGTGGGCAATGTAGCATAAGGTCAACTTTTATGGCAAAATACAACTTAATAGTAAAACTTTAACCTTGCATTTGGAACCCATTTTTAGATTCCTTAGGACAATATTCTTATGCTTAAATACGAAGAGTCTGTCTCTGTGCTGTGTGACTTTGACAAACTTGAATAACCACTGCAAGCCGTATGAACTGTCAATCAGTATTCTTTGACTTTCAGATATGTGAAACAAATCAAGCTCTGCAGAAGATTGTCTGTGCTTTGGAGTGTCTTAAATCAAAGGTACAGTAGGTCCTGTTCTCTGCAACCAGTGTAGAGATATAAATTGACACCTGTCTAAGTTTAAACTTTTCAGTATTGTTGTTTCCTTAAATGAAAACGTCTAAACTATTCTTCATAATACAGATGCTGGTTGAGAATTGCAGTAATCTTTTGTCGTACTAATAACAGTTTTTTGTCATATATCTGCAAGCTATCTTGAACAACACTTTTTAAGATGGCAAACACCTCAAATATTTGCTCCTAATGTATCAAAACAGGATTTCAATATATACATAAGTTTAGCATATATATGCTAAACTTCATATCAGTGGGTATTTCTAAGGAATTCAGTCCTGCACTAGAGATTGTTATATTCTTTATGTTGGCATCATTGCCAAGGCCAGCATTTGTTGCCCAACTCTAATTCCCCCTCAAGGTGATAGTGAGCTGCCTCCTTGAACTGCTGCAGTCTTTGGCATCTCTTGTCCAGTCAGTAGCAATGAGGAAGGGGAGAAAGTGAAAGATTGGTGACATTGTCCCAGTTAGAATGCTTTGTAGCTTGGAGGGGAATTTGCAGGTGGTGTTCCATGTATCTGCTGTCTGTTCAGTTGAGGTCATGGGTTTGGAAAGTGCAGTCAATAGATTTAGTGAGTTGCTTTGGTGTGTACCAAGTACAAGGTGTAATGTGTAATCATGGTGGGAGTTAATATTCAAGATGGGATTATTAAAACTAGGATAAATGTTATTGCTTATCTGTAAATCATCAGCTAGACAATTGGATTTTTTTACACTATTTTACAAAACCTTTATGTTCAAGTTGCAACAGCAGTGCATGTCTCTACAGCATTGTGTCCAACTATGTTGATGTGACTGCAGAGAAAAATAACAGTTCTTTAAACCCTAGATATTTTTGTTAATGCACATGGGGAATGAAGACTTGGTAAATGGTTTTTACACCCCAGTTTTGCTTTTACTTGATGAACAAGATGTAAAGCAGGCTGTCATTACACTGTTTTGCCACCAGGACCTCTTCCCCACCCCCTCCTCCTGATCTCTCAAAGGGTCTGAGGGTAGGAGTTTGGGAACAGAAGTAGTTCAATCTCCATCATGTCACACATTCTGTCCATTTATAACTTCTTAGACTTATAAACGTGTAATGCCTTAACGAGACACTACCTGCCAGTGATAGTATTATATTTCAGTCTCCTCTGGGTGGGTGATGCAATGTGACAAGCAGAAATGGTTTTCATTATAAATAAGAACGCTGGAAAATTTGATTGGAGAGAGGTAATGTCTGCTGTACGTCCTATCAACAGGAGATTTTTTAATTGCAAGAAGTCTTTGTAAAACTGCAGCTAAAACTGGTCTTGGATATGGTGCGAATTGACTGCTGATTCACTACTAATTTGTATTACTGTAAGGACCACTTTTTTCCCAATATGTTGGACTACAGTTAGTGGAAAGCTAGTCACACTATGGCACATGCACAATGTGCAGAGATGTAGCTGGCCTTTTGCAGTGACTTGTGGATTAAACCTGTATCACTAATGCAACTACTTTACTTTCACTTCTCCTTCAAACTATATTTTTGGTGTTCATCATGGCTGACTGTAAAATGTTATTAATTCTTGAATTCTAATCATGGCTCTCTCTATTCTTAGGGTGCTAAAACTGATTTTAAAGACTTCTCCGCTTGCTCATTGCTGCCTCCTTGTCTCCAGTATTGGACCTACCCTGGATCCCTGACCACTCCCCCTCTGTGTGAGTGTGTAATTTGGCTTCTGCTTAAGGAGCCTGTCAGTATCAGTGCAGACCAGGTAAATCCTATGTTATACGGTATAGTTTGTCTTAAAAATATCGATACTCATAATGTGGTTACAACAAAGGTGTCCAGCCCATGTCAAGCTTGGTCCCCTGCAACAGCAATTATTGAGTGCCGTTCACCCCTCTGTTTTGTAGTAATCTATAAATAATTCTTCCTCTTTACTATTTCAAGTAATAATCCAATTCCCCTTCTTGAATGGCATGATTGAAGCTGCCTGTGCCACGCTCCCTTTCTGCCTGTGCATTCTGGATTCTGACCTCCCACTACAAAATATTTCTTATGCAGCAGTTTTTTTTTCTGTTACATAATCTTGAATCTTGGGGACAGTTGTTCCATAGTTAAGTTATCCAGATCCTTCTGATTTTAAGTCCTTTATCTAATCTCCACATAGTGTCCAAAAGGAACAGTCCTAGCTTCGTCAATCATCAACACAATTGAAATCCTAAATGTTGTGATTAAATGTAATGTCATTGATTTCCTGCATAATATTCAATGTTTCAACGGCCAGTAAATATAGTTTAAAAATGATTCAAATTCTCTGAATCAAGTGCTTTAAAATTTGCATATAATTCTAATAAAAATTAGATGTTTGCAAACATCGTTCCTAGAGTTGTTTTATTGTGGTGGAGGGTTTAAATGAGTTGTTTTTTAAATGAAATATGTAAGTATTTTGAATTTTTTACACTATTAATAAGTAGATTAATTTTGTAAATTAATCAAGAAAATGCTCTAGTTATCATTAGTGTGTATAACTACAAATTATCATGTCACATTAAGTTAAATTACTAAGTTTTGTCGTTAGATACAAGTCATGCAAAATCTAAGTGTTAAGATAGGAGATGATTAATAATTTGTACTGTGTATTTACACTAAACTTCCACTGATGTCCAGAATGCAACAGTTTTTTGTTTACATAAATATCCCAATTTCCACATTGTTCAATCTGGCAATAAGTTTTTTCACGAATCAGATTGCATTGTCTATAAGAGAAGATCTCTAGCATGGAACTGACCAATTTTTAGATATGAAAAGCACACTCGAGAATCTTGACTGATACCATTATCCAATCAAATGTTTTGCCATATATACACAAGATTGTTCACTGCCATCCCTAGGTAACAATGAGCAATTAGGTGGTCTTCTGGGGTTAAAAAAAGTGTTTCCTCAGCCAGTGAAAGCTGTTTGAAACTTTTAAGACTTGAAAATCATGACCAAAGTATTCTTCTTTTTAATAGTTTTCTTATGTATAAATTGCAACAGAATTTGGTCACAATCTATCACACTGAAGATGTAAATGGCAGCTGGCCGTGAATTTTGTTTTCCTACTTAATTTGTGGATCCAGCTAAAGATGCACCATTGGACCGATCTCTGCCAGGTCAAAATCAATCATAATTTTTCAGTTAGTTGGGATTGAGGGGAATGGTCAGATGGTGGACCAAGTTTAGATGTTCTTTAGTTTCCACTTTAAACTTAGTCTGTCCTTGTTAAATTTCTGATGTAAATTCCTGTGTAAATGTACACTCAGGCCACTTGATACTTCTGTCCTAAGCAGGTTCCTGATTCAAGGGCTCCAAGTTAGATCTCAAAGCAAATAGATGTTGCCTATGTAATTGCACAGCACAACTGCCCAGTCTGTATTCATCGCTTGGAAACACAAACTCCCAAATCTTGGTATCTGCATGTATGTAGCAACACTTAACGTGTACTGCTAATCTATTTGCAAGGTAATATTCATTAATATGATAATTGTGAAATATATTCAAAATCCTCAGTTAATCATTTAGATAAATTTTGTTTCCCCAACCAAGTTAGTTAATTTGTGACTTGATAAGAAGTGAAACAAAATACACAGGGGCTGACAGGAGACACACACGCATTATTGTGACTGAGATTGGGAGGTTTCCTCTTTGGCAAAGACACTGATCATGAAAGCTGACTGCAAAGAGGCACCACTGTTCCGTTACTGACAGGAAAAGAATCTGGATGTGATCTTGTCTAGAATCCCAAATTTGTATGAAGATTAGATACGAACCTGAAATTCCTCTTGGACTGAAAGATTTTCACCCCCCCAGGGCATATTTCAACAAAGGTGTGGTTGTCCAATGAGCCACGAGCAACTACATTGCACAGGAAATGAGATCCATGATAAATATTTAGCAGTCTCCCACATCAATGAAAGTGATAGTATCAAGAAAGGTTCTCCCTTATAGCAAAACAAATTCTGGTAGCCAAATGTTTTAAATGACTGACTAGATTCTTTCATGAAGCTGTTTTCTTAAAGAACAAGGGACAGAGGTGGTGGAGACGTCGTTTTTTAATCAATTTTTATATAATTTATTCTTGTATTTTTCCAGATTGCAAAATTCCGCAAGCTGGAATTTGGACCTTGTGAGCCCATGCAAAACAACTACCGACCTCCCCAACCTGCAAAATGCAGGGAGATCCAGAAAAACTTTGAATAAAGGTTTGAGGACAGTCATCATCTTGGCTTCCTGAACTGTCCCTGTCTAGCCTGAGCAGAAGTAAAATAATTTCCCTGGACCCTTGTCCCAGCCCCTCACTGACCAGCACCATTCCTTGTGTAGCCGGAGCGGATAAAAAGGCAGACAACATCTTTAAGCACAAGTTAATGAAATTGTCATCCAGATTTGGCCTTAAGTAGCCACTGGATTGTTATCGTGTTCCTGGAACTTCATGAGCCTTACCACTTAACAAAATCTAAAGCAATAATTTTATCTGTTGAAAAAAGCAGTCTTTAATTTAGTGAAGGACTAATCTGTAGCACTGAAAAAAAAATATTGTTCAAGTTTAATGAAATTGTGGTTTTTAGTGATGTTAACTGTAAAGCAGTTCGTAGTTTAAAAATTATATTGAATATTAAAGAGCAATAATTTACAATTTATTCATCTATGGAATTATCTTTTAACCAATGCAATAAGCGTTGTAAGCCATAAAATTTAGTAAATAAAACACTTTGACTTGCTGTGCTGTGTATTTTTTTCAAACTGATTTGTAGAGTTCCAATGCAGCTATTTTTGATTTCTTATTACTGCAGTTTTGTCATTCTGGCATAGCACTGTGAAAATATCCTTAATTATGATGTTAAAAAGCTTCATATTACTAGACATTGATTAGTGCAGAAACAAATACTGCAAGTTTTAAATTTAACTCATTCAGCATCCCCAGAGAGTTGAAATTGGGCCCTACTAATCTTGTCCTATATATTTCAAATAAAAAGTCACTTTGTAAAATAGAACTTGAGTGCTAATGAAAAAAGACGTTAAAGCTTTTCACCTTGCTCTCCTGGATATTTTGCAAGAATATACATCCAAGGGAAAACCAAGCACTGGCTTTTCCCCTGGAATTTGTAATTTAAAAATGACTTGACCATTTTCTGTCTCTTCCTTGTTTTCTGCCTTCTCTAATTACTTTGATTAATGACACAAGTAATGGTGATAACTGTTATTCACACTAATTTAGTCAGTTGTATTAAATGCAGCTAAAGAACATATCCCTTCTATATTGTATAGTGGAGGACAATTGATTGCCACATGAATATTTTCACCCTGTTGCATCAAAATCCCAGTGGAGAGCTGGGAGGCCTGTCACATTGCCAGTTTTCCCTGATTATTGCTGCTGATACTGGTGACTACAGAGTATGAGAAGGTGTGTACTTCATGGCAGTGTGAGGTAAACAAGATTTTCCTGCCTTTCTTTGGGCATCTCTTTGTGGTGAATGAAGGGTCTAGGCCTGAAACGTCAACCTTCCTGCTCCTCTGATGCTGCTTGGCCTGATGTGTTCATCCAGCTCTACACCTTGTTATATCTTTGTGGTGAATGTCCTGATGTGAGTTGGCCTCTACCAAAAATGATCTTTTCCAGTGGGTGACAAAGAATCCAGGCCACTATTTCTGGGACAAGCCATAAGATTTGTTGGTAATATGAAAAGAATATGCTCAAATGTACAAGTAAACATAAGTAAAATATTTCACACTTCTCCCTGGAGAGATGGAATTGAAATTGTAAAACTAATTTGCTTGGACCTTAGATTGTAGGCATAATTTCCTAGCTCACCATGTATTGACTATCACCATCTGACCTGCCCTTGCAGAGTTTGTGAGCTGTTGTCTTGAAGCATTACAGTCTGTGGGAGTAGATGTACACCATGCTATTAAGGAGTTGCAGGATTTTTGACCCAGTGAAACTAGAGGAACAGCAGTATATTTCCAAGTCAATGTTGAGTGACTCCGGGAAGTTGCAGGTGATAGTGTCCCATTGTATGTACTGTCCATTTCCTTCCAGTTGGTGGTGGTCACATTTGGAAGGCACTACTTAAGGAACCTTGGTGAGTTGCTGCAGTATGTCTTGTAGATGGTGCACTCTGCTGAGGCTGTCAGTGTTGGAGAGAGTGAGCACTGAAAGTTTTAGATGGGGTGTCAATGAAGTCAGCTTTTTTTGTTCCTGGATGGTATTGAGTTTTTTTAAAGCTACAATCATTCAGACAACTGGATAGCATCCCATTACACTTCTGACTTGTGCCTTGTAGGTGGTGGGCAGGTTTTGGACAGATAACTGAATTACTGTATAGAATTCCCATTTTTAAACCAACTGTTGTGATTACAGCATTGAGTTGGCTGGTCCACTTCAGTTTCTAGTCAATGATAACCTCTGATAGTAATACCATTGAATGTCAAGAGGTGATAATTGGATTCTCTCATTGAAGATGGTCATTGCCTTATCACTTGGATGGTTTAAATGTTAATTTCCACATATCAGCCCAAGCTTAGATGTTGTCTAGGGCTTACTACATTTGGACACCGATGTATAGGAGTCAGGAATAGTGCTGAATATTGTTCAATCATCACTGAACACCCACACATCTGACATTATGGTGGTGGCTGATCATTGATAAAGCTGCTGAAGGGAGTTGGGCCTAGAACATTATCCTAAAGGACCTCTGCAGCTGTGGCTGAAATGACTGATTTTCAACAACCACAACTTTGTACTAGTAATGACTAATCAGAAGATTTCCAACCATTCCAATTGACTTCAGTTTGACTTGGGCTCCTTTTGATGTCATTCTCAGTCAAATGCTGCTTTGATATCAAGGGTAGTGACACTCACTTCCCCCCTGGAGTTCAGCTCTTTTGTCCAAATTTGAATCAAGGCTGAAATGAGGTTCGGAGCCAAGTGGGTTTGGTGGAACTCAAGCTGAACATCAGTCAGTAGGTTAGGAATAAGTTCCACTTGATTATGCTGTTTAACATGTAAGTAGTCCTGTTTTGTAGCTTCACCATGTTGACACCTCATTTTTATCTGAGTGGTGCTGCTCCTGACATGCTCTCCTACACTCCTCAGTGGATCAGGGTTGCTAAACTGAATCGGGGTAACCGTAGAATGGGAGATATGTTGGACCATGAGATAGTAGATTGTGATCGAGAACAAATCTCCTACTGTCGATAGTCCATAGTGCATCTTAGACACCAATGTTGAGTTGCTAGATCTGTTTGAAAAGTCTGTCCCATTTATCACTATGTTAGTGCTCCAAATATAATAGAGAGCAATGCGAAGGCAAGATTTTGTCTTCACAAAGACTGTATAGTCATCATGCCTACCAATCTTATTATGGACAGATGCATCTGTGACAGATCAGTGAACAATGTCATGGGATATGCATGTTTGTTTATTTGATGTGAACGTGTTAACATTGGCAAACAGATAGAACTCTGATAATGATGCAACAGTTTTTTACATTTAACCTAAGTGCACAATTCTGTACATTTGTGAGTGCTGCACAGTTGGAGCGGTTTCCTCATCAAATGAGATATAAACAATGTACCATGTGTCTTCTCAGGTGGATATAAAGGATGGTATAGTGCTATTCAGAGGAAGCAGGGGAATTTCCTGATGATTGCCTGGTCATTTATTGCTGTTTATAGGAGTTTGCTGTGTGTCCTTGTATTTCCTAATATAGCAACTGCAGTCAACTTATTCCATTGTCTGTAAAATCCTTTGGTATGTACTGAGGTCATGAATGCGCAAAATAAAAGCACGCCTTTCTCTATTTGTAAATGCAAAATTCTCATTGGGAGCAATGAAATGCTTCAAAATAGATAGCTACTAAACTGTTGATCACCCACCTTCCCTTATATTCCCATGTTATTGGAGAGTGTAAAATGATTACCCTTCCCCCACATTTCAAAACTCATCATTCTAAATCTCTCTAGTTCCAAGCTATTGCACAATCTCTTAAACAATCTTCCATCTTAAATCCTCGTTAATGTCCTTGGATGAACAATTGAAACATAACATTCAAGGCTATGGACCAATTGCTGGAAGGTGAGATTAAATTTAGAGAAGTTTGCAGACTAAAAGACTGAAGGGCCTCTTCTGTACCAAATGATTCTACGAACGTACCTCCCAAATTCTTGCCCAGCTTTGCACAACTTCATGCTTCAAGATCTTCAGTTAGATTATGTTCAATTAAAATTTGTTTCATCCATTCTGTTCACCCAGATAGCTGCTGTTCATTGAGTTTTATAAACTCTTATTCTCCAACACCTCAAACTTGAAATTCTTGTCCTATCATGACCATTCCCCTTCTATTGTTGTAAACAATTGCAACTGTACAAATCTTGATCTAGTTTTCTGTTACTTCCCTCTGTCAAATGGTTGTGCTTTTAATACACACACTCTGGAATTGCTTCTGTAAATTTTTGATGCTTGTTCTCCTAAATCACCTACTTTAGACCATCCTTAAAATCTCCACCTTTATCATGCTTGTGGTCACTCCTCCTAAAACCTTTTGCATCTAGGCATTTTTTAAAATTATACTTCAGTGAGTGACATTGTGATTGTCATCAGCATGCGATGCTTTCCTACGTCAGAGATGAGTTTTTGAGAATGGCCGCTTGAATGTTAAGGAAAAAAAGCACTGGACAAAACCAAGTATCGCATGCTATGTAGATATGGCATGTTGGCTAAGGCTGCTTGGAAAATAGATTAAAATATGATAGGTAAGCATGAAAACACGTAAAAATAATTAATTCAACATTCACAACTATACATTCCCTTGAGGACTAAAAAGCACACTGGTGAAGTGGTTCAACTGTGGCCAACAGGAAAGTTAAAGGTAGCAATAAAAACCAAAAAATATTAGAAACTCTCAACAGGCCAGACAGCATCAATGGAGATAGAACTTAATCAATGGCTCAGGTTGATGACCATTCAACAGACAGCTAAAGGAAATAGTTTCCAATGTTGCCAAATATGAACTGGGGGATTTTAGAAATCAGCAAAATATGACCAAGAAAGAGCTAAGAGAATGTGAGTAAACAAGCAGGGGACCTAAAAAGAGAAAGTAAATATTTATTTTAAGTATGTATTTAGGAAGAAGTTAGGGAAAGTAAACACGAGCTCAGCAGAGACAAGCAAAATTATAATGGAAAATAAAGGAAATTGCAATGATACTATTTTGTCTTCACAGTGGAAGTTTGAGAAACTATTCTAGAAATAATAGGGAGCTAAGAGTCAAGTGAGAGAAAAAAAAAACAAAGATTTAGTATTAAAAGGCAGTAATTAGTGGGAGTCAATATCGAAAAGTGGAACTGCAGCTAACTTATCCTGATCTCAGAGATAGTAGGAACTGCAGATGCTGGAGAATCCG
>NC_063335.1:79891954-79930075 GCF_021869965.1 Rhincodon typus | reverse complement strand
ACCTTGTTATCCTGATCTCAGTTGAGTGGACACATTTGAATCTATTATTAGGGATATGGTAACAAAGTACTTTGAAATTTGAACATGATTAAGCCAAGTGAACATTGGTTTATAAAAGTGAAAACATGTTTTACAAATCTGTTCTTTTGAGCAATAACTTACTGTCAAGAAGGGAATATCCGTGGATTTAGTGGTAGGTCGTACAATTACATCAACAATTTGTGGTCATGTAGCACGATGTAATAACATTTCCTAAGGCTCTTCAAAGTGTTTTTAAACACCTTTACTGTCAAACCACACAGGAAGATATCAGGTCGGATGTCCATGGCCAAAGATTTAAGGAGTGCCTAGTAGGAGTTAAGAATAAGGTAAGAAAAAATAGAGAGAGAAAAATGAAACAAAAGGGGTCCAGGGCACTTGGGTTTGATGATCATATATTACCAAAGATTGTTTAATGGACAGAAAACAGAGCATAGGAATTAATGGGCTATTTGAGGTTGAATAACACAAGGATCATTAGTTGGGCTTCAGCAACTTACAATCTATATCAATGATGTAAGTTCCAAAGAACAGTCATTGGATTTGAAATCTTAGCTCTGTATCTCTTTCCACGGATACTGCCAGACCTGCTGAGCGTCTCTAACATTTTCTGTTTTGTTTCAGATCTCCAGCATCTGCAGTATTTTGCTTTTAATGAGCAGTTAAGATGCTAGCAAAAGAATCTTCAAGCTGTGCTATTTTGAGTTTCTCCCTGACCTTAATACTTAACACAAGCAGCAAAACAAAGTTGCATTCTGTTCCACAAACTATTCCTTTACAGACATTCAATTCCAGAGAAATTTTATTCCTACCCCAGCTCTTTCAAGTTTTTAACTTAATTGATTTCTTCCAGTTTCTTTTCTTTGGAATATCAAGATAGTCTTATAATCCTTTTCCAAGTCTGCTGTTATGAACCTTTCTCAGTTCTGACAATTTGAAGATGTCTAACTTAACTCTCGTAGCTAGAAAGTCCACAAAACTCAAAATGCTTTGATTAAGCTGACTGGTTCCCTTGAACTGAAAACTTTATTCTTCTCTTAGGAGAAACTGTTCTTCCTTCTGAACTGAACTTCTAATTCTTCTGAACTGAGAATTTGAACCTTATGTTCTCAAGTCAACATGAAACAAATGGCTTTATGATCTTTTGTAAATTCAGCAGTGTAAAAATTCCACCTATTAATACTACAGGCTTTATTCCAGGCACTTGACTACAGTGACATATTTTCTGGAATTGATGTGCTTCAGTTATTGTTCCTAATAACTTTCTGTCCTATTCAAAAAAAACTTCGCAGAACTGACCTATACTCTTTTCATAATAATGTGCTGTACTTAGATTTCCAGAAGGCAGGTCAGTGTCCTAAATAAAAGCTCATGGGCTAAGGACACCATATTAGCATGGGTAGAAAATTGGCCAGTGACAGGAAGCAGAGAGTAGGCATAAATCGTATTTTCTTGGTTGGCAATGAGTGGTGTACGGCAGGGATTGAAACCAGAACCTCAACTGTTTACAATTTATATAAATTTCTTGGATGAAGGACCAAAAGGTATGGTTGCTAAATTTGCAGAAGTTACAGAGATGGCTAGGAAAGTAAGTTATGAGAGGACGTAAGAAATCTACAAAAAAAAATGTGTAGAGATGGGTGTATGGGTAGAGATGAGGCAAATGGTGTATAATAAGAGAAAATGAGAAAATGTCCATTTTGGCAGGAAGAATAAAAAAAAAGAAAGTTGTTAGCTAAATGGTGAGAGCTGGCCAATCTGAAATACAGAGGGATCTGTGTGTCCTAATGCATGAATCTCAAAAGGTTAATATGTAACTACAGAAGTAATTAGGTATGCTAATAGAATAATATCATTTATTGTGATAGGAACTGAATGAAATAGTGAGGAGGTTATAGTTCACTTGTGCAGGGCACTGGTGAGACTATATCTGAAGTACTGTGTACATAATTTAAGGAAGAATGTAAGTTCGTTGGAGACAGGTTAAAGAGGGTTTACGAGACTAATATTGTGGAATTGATGGGTTGTTTTATGAATAAAGGCTGAACAGGCTAGAATTGTATCCGCTGTTTCTCCCAGCAGTAAATCCATGATGTAGTAATTACAAAGGGTCACAGCCTTTTAAGAATCCTGATTCCATTGAGAGTCCTTCATCTGTTGCTTTCAACTCCAAGATTCTGCAAACAATGTCTACAGATTGGACCCTTACAAACTTAACTTGAATTTGTATCTGCATCCTCAACCCAATAGTGGAGTTTGGACAGGAAACTTGGAAATCAAATGGTAAAGAGATCACTCCAGTGTGACTCAGGACAGATATTAAAAACAATATAATAAATTAATAAAAGAGAAAAGAATGGAAACAATGAAAATAAATTAATGCATGAAAAAATGAGTCATTGATAAAGTGGAAGGATAACAGTGGTTATATAAAGAATAGGGTAAGAATCTTCTTTTTGATAGGACATTTGTCTCTGAGTCAGAAATTTGTTGCTTAAAGGTCATTTTGGCATTGAGCATATTATCTAGATGATCAGAACTCTTGCTAATCTTTCAATTTGCTTTATTTTCATTCTTTTATCAACTTTGATTTGGAGCTGTGAGCTGGGAATTGTGAGCCAAAGCTGAGTTCTGGACTGTGGATAACAGCTGTGTCAAAAGGAAAAGAGACCAAACAAGCTTTTGTTTATTCATGGGGCCAGGCCTGAAATTTAATTGCAGGTTGGTTTCTAATCAAAAGGTTCGACCCAGACGTTTTGTCACTAGCAAAGAGCATTATGTTTGAAGAGTTAGCAGAAGTTGGCTATCAATGAAATCCATACCTGGGACTTGATTTCAGCAAGTTTGGAAAAGACTTTATGCTCAAGCAAGTGGTAGATGTTGAATGGTAACTGGGAACTTGTGGAGGAGACAGTCACTCAGTCAGGGAGTGGTCAGAATTTAAATTGGGTTTTGGAATGTGTTTTCCGTGGAGAAAGAGTTTGTCTGTTGATGTAACAACATGAAGATTTGAAGGTTTCCAGCACAATCTCCCATGAGCAGCTGTTGGAAACTCAGAGAATAGAAAACTATGTTATAAGTATTACTGCCTTTATTTGAGTGAAGTGAATAGGTGACTCTGATTGACAGCTTCAGAAAATTAATTAAAGAAACCATCATTTATGTCTTTGGAACAACCCCTTGTGAAATCCATTTAGGTAATCTGGCCAGTATTGTTGTTTTATTTATCCCTTGAATCCGTGTGAATGGGGCTGAAAATAAAGCTTTTTGGTTTTAATGCATCGACCATTAGATTATCTTGTTGTTTAATTTTTGCTCTGCTAAAGTTACTACATTGTTAATAAATTGCTAAGTCTTTCGTTTAAGATACAAACTGGTGTCTGGAATTGATTATTTGCAGAGTCTGGGATTAGTTATTCAAAAGTTTGATTACAAACCATTAGGATCAATTTTGAGCGTCATTGAAGGTTTTAATTTTACTATATTGGCAACATAGTGATTTGGTTTGGCTGTCTGTCTCTGAGTCATAAATTTGTTGCTTCAAGATCATTTCAGCATTGCGCATGTTATCTAGATTGACACTTCAGCAAATTACTAATGGAGAACTGCATTGCTGCTAGTGCTGCCTACTGGAAAACAATTGTACAAAGATCTTGCTGGCTGTTCAGGTGGAAAGAGATAACTGAGGAGATTGTAAAGGAACTGCTGGTGATCTTTCAGGAATCGCTGGAATCAGACAGGGACACAGAGGACTGGAAAATGGCAAATGTAACACCCCTGTTTAAGAAGGGAGGGAGGCAGAAGACAGGAAATCATAGGCTAGTTAGCCTGACCTCAATCATACTTAAGAGTTTAGAGTCCATTATTAATGATGAGATTGTGGAATTCTTGGAAGTGCATGGTAAAATAGTGCTGAGTCAGCACAGCTTCATCAAGCAGAGTTCATGCCTGACAAATCTGTTCAAATTCTTCAAAATGATAAGGAGCAAGTTAGACAAAGGAGAGCCAGTAGGCATGATCTATTTGGATTTCCAGAAGGCCTTTGACAGCACAGGAGGCTGCTGAATAAAAAAAAGGGCTCATGACGTTAGGGGCAAGGTACTGGCATGGATAAGGGATTGGCGGACTGACAGAAGGTGAAGAGTAGGGATTTTCAGGATGGCCGCTGGTGACTAGTGGAATTCTCCAGGGCGCAGTTTTGGGACCACAACTATTCATATTTACATTAATGATCTGGACAAAGGAACTGAGGACATTGTTTGCTAGGTTTGCAGATGACACAAAGATAGGTGGCGGTACAGGTAGTGTTGAGGAAGCAGGGAGGCTACAGAAGGACTTGGACAGGCTAGGAGACTGGGCAAAGAAGATGGAATAGTAGAATGGTAGATGGAATACAATATGGGAACGTGAGAAGTTATGCACTTTAGTAGGAAGAATAGAATCATGGACTATTTTCTAAATGGGGAGAGACTTCAGAACTCTAAAGCACAAAGGGATGTAGATGCCCTAGTTTAATTTTTGTCTTCAGGTTAACGTGCAAGTTCAGTTGACAGTTAGGAAGGCAAATGCAATGTCAGCATTCAAGAGGACTAGCATACAAGAACAGTACTACTGAGGCCGTATAAGGTTTTGGGCAGGCTGCATTTGGAATATTGTGAGCAGTTTTGGGCCCATATGTCAGGAAAGATGTGCTGGCATTGGAGGGGGTCCAGACGAGGTTCACAGGAATGATACTAGGAATGCAGGTCTTGTCACTTGAGGAGCAGTTGAGGACTCTGGGTCCGTTGTCGATGGAGTTTAGAAGGATAAGGGAGGAACTCATTGACACTTTTGGAATACAGAAAGGCCCAAATGGAATGGATGTGGAGAAGATGTTTCCACTAGTAGGAGAGACTAGGACCTGAGGGCACAGCCTCAGAGTAATGGGACTGAGATGAAGAGGAATCTCTTCTGTGGAATCTGTAGAACTCATTGCCACAGAAGCTGTGGAGGCAAAGTCATTGAGTGTCTTTAAGACAGAAACAGGTAGGTTCTTGATTAGTAAGTGGATTAAGGGTCACGTGCAGGAGGCAGGAGAATAGGTTTGAGGAACATATCAAACATGATTAAATGGCAGAGAAGACCTGATGGGCTGAATGGCGTAATTCTGCTCCTATATCTTGTGATCCTACCATTTATGGCCATATTACAAATACACAGGGAAGCTGCTCTGAATATATTTCTGGGTTTCCAACACAACTTCCCTGCTCCCAGTGTGTCCTTTGGTTAATATTGGGACCAAATGCATGTAAATTTTATAGACACGCCATATGACTTTGTTTTTTGCCTGTATGATACTTGCTTCCAATTTAAGTTAGTAGTAAAGTTAAGAATACAAATTTCAAAGCTTCAAAATGTACAGTGCACTGGTTTTCTATTTATTTGTCCATCGAAATTAATGTGGGGGATAATTATCAACCAGTTTGTGCGTATGTGGGAAAGTGAACTTAATTATCTCTCCCATAGTGCTGAGGTATTGCTACTCTTTTATGTCAATTACTCTTCTTAGCTAAAAAGTCCAGCTTACTGTAGAGAAGATTGTTCTGTCGTCTATCAAATAGGTGGAGAATTGCCTGCTTCTGTAACTTTGCTGCTGTAACTTTGTCAGTCAATTGCCGTAAAGAGAATGAAAATTCCTGGCCCACATGTGAAGTGAGAAATTCCCTGAGGAAATGTTGTTATTGTCTTCGATCTAATGAGCAACCACATATCTTCCTTAGTGAATTTGCAACAATCACAGGAATAAAGCAACAGAAGTAGGCCACGCAGCCCCTCGAGCCTGTTCTGCCATTTAACTAGATCATGGCCTACCTCCATAAACCTGCCTTCGGTCCATTTCCCTTAATACTTTGCTCAACTGAAAAAAATCTCAGATTTGAACCAAGAACAGGTTGAGAAGTGACCACCATAGGCTATCTGTTTGGTTTTAATACTATACATCATGATAATACATATCATCGATATCCATTGCTTCCCAAAGTATTTATTCAATTCTCTTCTGAATTTCCTCATGTAATCAGCCCCAATTGTAAATGAGTCCATTTCCTCTCTCCGGTTGGTCATTAAGTAAATCAGTTATGTCTTCAAATCAATGTTGAAAAACACTCATTCTCAAAATTCTGTCATTACCTTATTTGTTGGTGGGAGAAGTATTGGTTGTACTTTGTTAGTATCAGGTTTTAGTCGAACACCATAAAAGTTACAGGTAAATATTTTGCTTCTTGTTCTTTGAGCTGTTGTACCACACATATCTCACACTGAAAGTGGCAGGGAAAGAAAGGTGGTGATGGGTGTTAGCGTCAGTCCTCAGGCGAAGTTCCATATGGAGTAACTCAAATCATGAAGCTCCCCTCTGTTATTCACCTGTCCTCTAGATCATCACAACTAGATTAATTTAAAATGGGTCTCTTCCTTGTGGAAGTCTTGCTCCCAGACTTAGTGAAATAATGTTTTAAATGGAACAAACTTCACCAGGCTTCCTTAAGTTAACAAAACTGTGAGTTTATTCGTTACTAAATGGGGAAAGAAATAATGCAACAAACATACACACAGATTAGAAACAAAAGGCGAATTCAAAGAAAAATGAAAATTAAAAGAGATATATGGATCTGTCTCTGAGACCTGTGAAGGGTAAATGATGGGACTTTGTGGCCATCATATTAGGTGATAGCTATAGCACTGATGTTTGTTGGCAACTAGTAGATTTCAAGGTGCTTCGCAGGTTAGCTGAGAGGCCTTTTAACTGTGTTTTTTGCTTGTTTTCTGGCTTTTAGCTTAGAGAAAGGGAGAGACTTCATGTCTTACAACCTAGATCGCAGGGATAACTATGCTTTCTTAGCTATGACACTCACAGCACACACCTTTGCTCATGAGCACACACAGATCAGGGTTGAGATTGGCTTCTAACTCTTGTTTTTGTGTGTTCTTGAATGAGGAAGACTCAAAAATGCCTCTCGCACAGACTACTATCTTTTCTCCCATCATGACCACAGTTGGAGATAGCTCACTGGGCTTACAGTTCAGTTTGCAATACATTTCTCCCTTTGAAATCCCTTTCTTTGATGCTTCACTGAAGTCCATCGTGTGTGACAATCTAGACTCTCCCTTAAGCCCGAGGGTAATCCACACAGGCTTTACATTGCTCAGAATTTACATTCTCAGGCATTTTATTGCTGTATGTTTATTTTGTTAAAAAATGTTGTAACTAAAAGTTCAACATGTCTGTGGGTGATCCGGGCCTATGATCCATCATTATGACAATGGGGTATGTTGCCTAATTGAAATTTTAGACTGAGTAGCTGGGGTATTGTTGTCTCTTTTAATCCATCATCAGAAAATTGATGGATCAATCATTTTATTCCTTGTTCATTCAGCTTTAGCTTATTTTTGTTTCATTCAATACAATATCACTTCAGCGGGGCTTTCTGATTCCAAGCATAACTCATTCAGCAGCATCAAAGACTGCCAAATCAATTGTCATAAACTACACGTGGTAATTTTTCAAGAGTCAAGTTTATTTATGCAATTATTAAATATTAGCAGAAATTTCCCAGAGGTTATACAAACATCCATATCTTCCAAATGGTGTTGGATAAATAGTTGGAGACCTCAATTCTTCATCTTTCTACTCTGTAGCCACAAGTATGGAGAGCTTTTCTTCCATTAGTTCATGAGATCATTATCTGTGGTTTGAAATGAAAAATCAGCTGGTTTACAGGTTTTGTTCAGTGTCTTTGCACCAAGACGCTGGCATTTATTTTTACCATCACATCATCTGAAAAGACCCAGGTCAATGAGAATAAACTGAGCACTTCTGATTTGAATCAAATCAACAAGCTTCTTAACAAGACTTCTATCAGCTAGTATTAACTTCCTAGCTGAGAGCTAAATAGTTCTGTCAAGTTTAATGTGTAATGCATTTTTTAAGATTCTCTTTCCCATTGGCAACATCATGGCATTTGGAGGGTATATCTTATTCTTTGAGCTATAATGAACATAATGATCATAACCTGATTTGCTTGCTAAGAAAAGATTCAAATTTATTTTCATCTAGCATAATTACCATGACAATTACTAAACATTTTCATAGTTATTCTGCATTTAGGTGATAAATACTGTGTAGGAATGCCGACATCTTCTTGCCAATTTCGTAATTTACCAACATTGTTTTAAAGTTATAACAGTTACCTGTGATCTCTGACGCATTCTGAATGATAGATTTGCAAAACTGAACAGTGGCTAGCTTTTCAGCTGTTAATTGTAATCATGCCAGTATATGTTGTAGTTAAGATCAGAGTAGTGTATGTAGCAACTGACCACGCAAAATAGCAGGAAGCTGCCACTCCTAGATTTCTGTGTTCTTTCTCTTACAAACCACTGCAGCATATTCAAGGGGTAAAAAAATCATTTCAATTCCCACATTGATTGCTAAATTCAATATGCAACAAGCTTGAAAAAAACTCTGAACTTCAAATTTTGTGATGTGTATTGATTAGTTGTTTCAATAAATCGCCAAACATTTCCAAATCAAAGGTAACAGTTATAGAACTTCCTGCACTGAGCAATGAACTCAGATTTACACCAATTCTGATGGAACTACTACATTGTAGACATGTAGTAAATTATCTTATATTTTCCCATGCTTATATGGAACTGTTCAATGCAGAAAACATGGAACGGGTTCAACATTCAAGATTAGATTGGAATGGGTGTGTGAAGGAAAAGGGAACAAAGGTACAATATGTGGGATCAGGGCAGGTAAATGTGATTAGTACTATTTGCTTGTGTGGCGAGTAAACAGACATTTTGGGCTGTGACCTGTTTCTTTGCTGTAATTTATGCATATTTCTATTGATTCAGCACAAATATAGAAACCTTGTAGTGGCAAATAAACCTTTACATACAGAAGTTTGACACCAGTCAAAGAACAGCTTGGTGCATGAGTACCAGCATTACTACTGAAGCACTGAGTATGGCTTTGAACAGGGTACATGGAGTTGGGTGAGCAAGCAGAATGCAATCTAGTTCTAAAAAATTAATTTCATTTGTATTTCAGATTTAACATTGAATTGAAATTTGCTGTTTAAGTTATAAATTTCATTCAGGCTTAAGCAGCGATGTACAAGCTCCCCATATGGATGCCAACGTGATCCAGTGTAAGCAACTGCAGAAGAGATGGTAAGACCTGCAGATGCTGGAGTCAGAGACAACACAGTGTGGAGCTGGAGGAACACAGCAGGCCAGGCAGCATCAGAGGAGCAGGAAAGCTGACGTTTCGGGTCGGGACCCTTCTTCAGAAACAACTGCAGAAAGTGCTTGCAGCTCGAGGAGCTTCAGCTTAGAGTTATAGAGCTGGAGCCCCTTCTGCTGACATTGAGATGCATCAGGGATGAGGAATATTATCTGGATATTTTGTACAATGAAATGGTCACATCCATTGGGTTAGGGTCTTCTGATTTGATCAGTGGTAGGATGGAGGGAGTGTGGCTGCAGTTGAGGCAGTTAAATGTACCCAAGGGCAAGAGTGCACTTTGCAATCGTCCAACAGATCTGAGATTCTCTCAACTTTTTTGAATGAGAATGGATGATACTGGAGGGATGAGCAAAGTGACCATGGCACTACGGTACAGGAACCCATTCAAGTGGGCAAAAAGGAATATAGTGTTAATAGTGGTGAGTTTATTTAGGGGGATTGACAGTACTTTCTGCAGTAAAATCTAGAAAGCTGTGTTGCCTTCCTAATTCAAGGATATCTACTCAGGGCTCGAGAGGAACTTACAGTGGGAAGTGGGACAATCCAGTTGTTGCCAAGGTAAGTATCAAAGACATACAAGAGAAGGAAAAATGTTCTCCATAGCCAGTATGAGGTATCAGTAAACAAATTAAGAAGCAGAACCCCAAAGGTAATCTAAGGATGATTACCCAAGCCGCACGCATGTTGTCATATGGCAAATGAAAATAGAGAGATGAGTGCGTGTCTCAAAGGTAGACTGGTTAGCAAGGTTAGATAGCATGGAATCCAAAAAAGCTGGCCATTTGGATACAATATTGGCTTGAAGGTAGGAGACAGAGGAAGGTGATGAAGGGTTATTTTTCAGTTGGGAGGGGGCCTGTGACCAATGGTGTGCTGCAAGTATTGATGCAGGGTCCATTGCTTTTTGTCAGTTATATAAATGATCTGGATGTGAATGTGGAGGTATGGTTAGCAAGTTTGCAGATGATACCAAAAATGATGGTGTAGTGAATGGTGATGAAGGTTATCTCAGAGTACAATGGGACCTTGATCATTTGGGCTGATGGGCCGAGGAGTGGCAGATGGAGTTTAATTTAGATAAATGTAACGTATTAAATTTTGGTAAGGCAAATCAGTGCAGAACTTATATACTTAATGGTATGGTCCTGGGGACTGTGCCTGAACAAAGAAACTTTGGGGTACAGGTTCATAGTTCCTTGAAGGTGGAGTTGCTGGTAGACAAGGTATGAAGAAGGTGGTTGGTACGCTTGCCTTTATTGGTCAGTACATTGAGTTTGGGGTTAGGATGTCATGTTGCAGCTGTACAGGACATTGGCTAGGCCACTTTTGGAATACTGCATTCAACTCTGGTCTCCCTGCTATAGGAAAGATGTTGTTACACTTGAAAGGATGTAGAAAAGATTTACAGGGATGTTGCCAGGGTTGGAGGGTTTAAGCTATAAGGTGAAGCTGAAAAGACTGGGGCTATTTTCCCTGGAACATCGGAGGCTGAGTGATCTTACAGAGGTTCATAAAATAATGAAGAGCATGGATAGGGTGAGTAGCCCAGGTCTTTTTCCCAGGGTAGGGGAGTCCAAAACCAGACAGCAGAGATTTAAGGTGAAAGGGGAAAGATATAAAGTGGACCTAAGGAGCAACCTTTTCACACAGAGTGTGGTGCGTGTATGAAATGAGCTGCCAGAGGAAGTGGTGGAGGCGGGTACAACTATAACATTTGAATGTGTACATGAATAAGAAGGGTTTAGAGGGCTATGTGCCAAATGTTGGCAAATGGGACTAGGTTAATTTAGGATATCTTGTTGGCATGAACGAGTTGGATCAAAGGGTCTGTTTCCATATTGTACAACTCTATGACTGTATGACTATTGTGGAAGAAGGGCATTCCAGTTTGTGGAGAGCTGCCAGCAGTACTGGGAAAAATGTGGCTATAGTCTCTACCTAAATTGTTTTGCGACCAGTGTTCTAATAAGCTGCATAACTAGGGAAGTAGAGATAGTTTTAAATCAATTAGTAAGGGTGTGTGATCAAATTTGGGCAGATGTTCAAAATTCAAGTGTTGGAGCAAAGCAAGATGCTGGGAGCTTGTCAGTAAAATTTGGCAATTATCCTAGGGGCATTTAATCTACATGGTGAACATTCAGATCGGCAAATGCAGCCTCTATGAGGATGTTTTATCATGTTTTCAGAACAGCACATTTTAGAGTCAATTAGGAAGCAGAATATACTGGAACTTGTATTAAAGTCATAGGTTCTGCCATTTTAAAATAAAAGCTCATGGTGTAGGATGAGCATATTGGAATGGATTGGTAGCTAACAGAAAACAGAGAATAGACATAAATCATCCTTGGCAGAATGTAACAAATAGTACACCATAGGAATCAGTGCTAGGGCCTTAACTTTTACAATTTATACAAATAGCTTGGATGAAAGGACCAAAGGCATTGCTGATAAATTTGTTAATGACACTCAGATAGGTAAGAAAATAAATTGTGAGGAACTAAAAATGCTACAAACAGATTATTGATAGGTTAAGTAATCGGGCAAAGGTCTGGCAAATAGAGTATAATATGGGAAAATGTGAAATTGTCCATTTTAGCAGCAAGAATAAATAGAAAGCATATTTTCTAAAAGGTGAAAGATTGTAGAGCTTTGAGATGTAAAAGCATCTGGGTTACCTAGTGCATGAATTACAAAAGGTTATTATGCAGTTACGGAAAGTAATTTGGAAAACAAATTGAACGTTATCCTATTGCAAGGAAAATTGCAATACCAGAGTAGTTAGTTTATGCTTCTGCTGTACAGGCTGTCAATGAGATCACATGTGGAGCACTGTGTACTGTATTGTTCTCCCTTTAAAGGAAAGGTGAAGTTATATTGAAAGCAGTCCATAGATGGGTTGTCTTATGAGGAAAGATTGAACAGGTGAGGCTTGTATCTGCTACAGCTTAGCAAAGTAGGAGGAGACTTGATTGCCAAATAAAAGACCTTAAATGGGTTTTGGCAGGGTGGAAAGGAATGTTTCCTCTTGTTGCAGAATCTTGAACTAGGGCTCACGGTTTAATAATAAAGCATCAGCCATTTAAAACTGAGATAAGGAGAAATTGCTTCTCACAGAGGATTATGAGCCTTCAGAATTTTCTTCCCTAAAAGTGGAAGCAGACTATTTGTATATATTTTTTAAGCAGAGATGGATAGATTCTTGATAAGCAAGGGAATGAAAGGCTATCGGGATTGTCCGAAATATGGCATAATCAGATCAAACATGATCTTATTGAATGGCTCGAAGTGTTGAGAAGCCTATTCCAGCTCCTAGTTTGCATAATTTTCCTTCCATTTATAAAATGGAGGGTCCCATAAGTCATGTTGCCCACTTTCTCAATTTGCCCTGCCACCTGCAAAGATCTCTGAGCATATAACCCCAGGTTTCTTTGCTCTTCCACCACCTTTAGAACTTTACCCCTTGCTGAAATTACCTGGCCTGGTTGCTCCTACCAAAATGTGTGAATTTTGGGCCAATAAACCCGGCTGATCCCTGATCAAATGTAAAATTTCACGTGGAACCTATTTTCACATTATGACGAAACTCAAATATGAAGGAAGAAAAATGAACCACCCTTACAAAGCTGTTCTCACTCATATTAGGATTTCTACTGCCAACAAAACAGGAGCACTCAAGAAGTAAATCTGTTTCCTGCCAGTGTTTGAAGTATAACTTACAGTGAGGTGTTAGCACATGGAGAGCAAATTATTTGCTTTAAACTAACTGTGAAAAGTAATATTTTTCCAAGATTTCAACTATTGTTCTTTTAGATATTTTAGTTCTGTGAGCAGTTTTAGTCCCCTTATTTCAGGAAAGATATCATTTCATTGGAGGCAGTTCAGAGTAGGTTCACAAGGACCATCCCTGGTATTGTGAGCAGAGACTTAACAGGTTGGGACTCTACTCACTGGAGTTTCGAGGAATGAGACGTGACTTTATTGAAACATATACGATTCTTAAGGTGCTTGACAGGGTAATATTGGGAGCATGTTTCCCCTCATTAGAGAGTCTAGAACCAGAGGGAATAGTCTCAAAATAAAGGGGCATCAATTTAAGACTAAGATAACAGAAATTTCTTCTCTCAGAGGATTGAGATTACTTGAAACTCTTTGCCCTCTGAGAGCTGTGGGGGCAGAGTCTTTGTGTATATTTAAGGCTGATATAGATAGATTCTTGACCAGTATAGGAATCAAGTGTGACGGAGAAAGAGCAGGGATATGGAAATGAAGAATGTTGGATCAGCCATAATTCTATTGGATGGCAGGGGAAGCTTGAGAGGACAAATGTCCCACTCCTATTCCTCTTTATTATTATGGTCTTATCACTATCGTTTACACTGTGCTTGATATTTTTAATTCTACAAAACATATTTACATGCAGCATTCACTTCTGGATTAGAGGTAAACATCTGCATTGGCAACAACGTCTTCAATATAAATTTAAACTTAAAAGCAATTCAAATGCATTGGGTGAGACCTGGGCCAACAGAACTGAGGTATGCTCAGCTTGGCTTACGACTTAATATTTCAAGATTTAAAAATAGAAAAATCCAGATTAACCCATATTCAGCGTCAGTTGGATAAGCTTACTGGCTTTTATTACCAGCGAACTATAGATTGAGGTTGTAAATACCCAGTCAGGACCATTATACACAACTTAAAAGTGGATAAATCACAGTGTTACCAAAACAACATTAATTGCCCTTTTCCACATGTGCGCACCCCCCACTATAGGGGGGAAGCTCCAATAAATATTTTGTGATCACCATAAATGAAAAGGCAATATCTTTCAGTTCTTTTCATTATTATGAGAAAACACAGGCATGATTCATGAGAATCCCAAGATTTTCTATGAGTTTATTGAGGGGAAGAGGGTAACCAGGGAAAGAATAGGGCCCCATAGGGACCCAGGACGAAATGTGTGTGTAGAGCTGGAAGATATTTGTAGAGTGTTAAATGAGCACTTCACATCTGTCTTCTCTTGGGAGAAGAAAGATAGGTACAGAATTCAAAAAGATGGATGGTGATGTTCTTAAGCAGATTGGTATAGGAATTGAGGAGGTATTGGAGGCTTTGGAGGATTTAAAAGTAGAAAAATCCCAAGTCAGTGTGTATTGTTTCCCATGCTGCTGTGGGAGTTGAGGGACGAAATTACAGGGGCCCTGACCCAAATTTTTAAATCATCTCTGGTCACAGATGTGGTGCCAGAGGGTGGGAGGACAGCTAATGTGGCTCCACTTTACAAGATGGGCAGTAGACATAGTGAGTCTCACCTCAGTGGTAGGGAAACTATTGGAGAAAATTCTGAAAGAGAGAATTAATCTCCACTTGGAGAGGCAGGGTTTGATCAGGGTAGTCAGCATGGGTTTGTCAGAGGGAGGAAATGCAATTTGATTGAATTTTTTGAGGAGATGATAGGATATAGAAGTAAGGGTAATACAGGTGGGTGACCTCACAACCTTTAAAAGGTATCTGGGACATCTCTGCAGGAGTTCCTCAGGGTAGCGTCCTAGACGCAACCATCTTCAGCTGCTTCATCAATGACCTTCCCTCTATCATAAGGTCAGAAGTGGGGATATTCGCCAATGATTGCACAACGTTCAGCACCATTCGTGACTCCTCAGATGCTGAAGCAGTCTATGTCCAAATGCAACAAGATCTGGACAATATCCAGGCTTTGGCTGACAAGTGGCAAGTGACATTTGAGCCACACAAATGCCATGCTATGACCATCACCAATAAGAAACAATCAACCACCACCCCTTGACATTCAATGGTGTTACCATCAATGAATCCTCCACAGTTGACATCCTGGGGGTTCTCATTGACCAGAAACTAAACCGGACTCACCGCATAAACACAATGGCTACAAGAGCAGGTCAGAGGCTAGGAATACTGTGGAGAGTAACTCACCTCCTGACACCAAAAGCCTGTCCATCATCTCCAAGGCACAAGTCAGAAGTGATGGAATACGCCCCACTTACCTGCATGAGTGCAGCCCCAACAACACTCAAGAAGCTTGATACCATCCAGGACAAAGCAGCCTGCTACATTCATAAGCATCCACTCCTTCAACAACTGACACTCAGTAGCAGCAGAGTGTGCTATCTACAATATTCACTGCAGAAATTCAGCACCTTCCAAACCCACAACCACTTCCACCTAGAAGGACAAGGGCAGCAGGTATCTGGAAACACCATCACCTTCAAGTTCTCTCCAAGCCACTCACCACCCTGACTTGGAAATATATTGCTGTTCCTTCACAGTCACTGGGTCAAAATCCTGGAATTTCCTCCCTAATAGCATTGTGGGTCAAACCACAACAGGTGGAATGCAGTGGTTCAAGAACGCAGCTCACCACCACCTTCTCAAGGGCAACTAGGTATAGGCAATAAATGTTGGCCCAGCCAGCAAAGCCCACATCCCACAAATGAATAGATTTTTAAAAATTTGGACGAGCACTTGAAATGTAATAACGTTCAAGGCTATGGGCCTAGTGCTGGTAAATATGACTGGTGTATATTTAATGTAGTTTTGGCCAATAGACTCAATGGGCCAAAGAGCCTCTTCTGTATTGTATGATTCTATGATTCTGTGGTAATTATTGTAAAATCAATGTCAATAAAATATTTAATATCCTGTTGTTTTGAGCAGTCATAGGTAGCACAAGAGAAATCAGTAATCATACTGTTCTACTTTTAAGATAGTACCCTTGCAAAAAAGCCCTTGGGAGTAAATTTGACCAACATTGAAGCCTAGTAGAGATTTTTGACTCAAGATTGGTTAACTGGCTGGCTTGATATTTACTGTAACTCCTAGATAGTAACTTGGATAGTGCTTTAACAAACAGTTTGATAATCAACCTCCAAATCCTTTCAACAAATGCCAATTGATCAGAGGTGGTAAGAGTGGGCTAGAATGCTGATCAACCATGTGATGGAAAGAAAGATTGTAGCCTGTACCAGCACTATTCGCAGCTCCAGACGACATGTAGTTAAAAGTATATGTTGCTACAGAAAATCAGACTCTGAATGATCTGTAACACACCACTCTGTGCTATAACTAAGAGTAAGGTATCCCTCTAGTAAGGAGCCAAGTAGACGTTGATCTACTAATAAGCCTAGAGCAATAATCCTGGCTGATCTTTGTGGAGGACATGTACAGAAAGTTTACTAAAAGGTAAATATTCTCCAGTAGTTAACCAAATCTGTTTGTAGTTTTTCTCCAATCTTAAAATGCCTGTTGAACTCTGTAAGTGGACCAAAATTGTTGGGTATGTGATTCTTAAAATCAATACTTGAATTTGTCTACACATTGAGTTTTAGGTGTTATTGACTTTATTAGTGATTGAACCTGATGATTCTCAACACTTGTCTAGATGTGGGCAGCTTTCCACATCTCCCAACACTTAAGTTACTGCTGGTAGTACATCACACAAAACACAAACTCAGACCCAAGGGTCAGATTGGTTAGGGTTTAGTTTTGTATGCAAGAACATCCGACTCATCTAAAAGACCACGATATTTCCTTCAATAATCAGGTGAAAGTACCTTTCAATGGTTTTAGTCATAATTGAGGCAGACTCAGATAGGAGCTGCATATCGCATTGAATGTGTGTGGAAGTGAAATCATCAGGCCCAATAGCAGTTCTGTAACCTCTTCACCAGCACCAAACCTTTGGTTAGCTGATGGAAGATGGCTCAAGGAAAGAATTCTATTTCTTTGAGACGTTGTACAGAGGGTTAATAATTAATAATTAATTCGTCATCAGTGATTCAGTGAATTAGATATAACAAGAAATCATGGCTGAAATTTAATGTGCCACAGCAATCCCGCTTTCTAATCTTGGGGAGAGGTTGACAGGAGGGAGGTGGTCTATAAAATCTGATGCCATGTTACTGGCACTGTAGCAGCTGCCTACCTGCCCTACTGTGATTTTACCCATAGCAAAGTGACATTGAGCAGCGCACTTGCGCATGGGCCAATTGAGACCCTTAAATGGCCTAATAATGGTCACTTAAGCAGGTCCTCCTGCTAGGATTTTACCCTCATTCAGCCTGCCAAGTGAAACATGGGCAAGGCAGGGGCTGAGTAATGTACATCCTTTCCAACACATCTCTGCATATCAAAAGATCCACTCAGTATAATTCCCAATTCTTCCCCAACTCACCAGCTTCCTTCAAAGAGGTTGTGAAAAGATTGGTTGTAATTTACATTGCTTGTCAAAGGTGAACTTTGCTTTCTCAATGTGTCTGCCAGTATTCATTATAGTTTATTTTAACTCCAGTAATTATATCCTTCAGTCTCTGCATTCCTTGAGAAACACAGTTTTTATCATTCCACTGGAGTCATGCTTCCTCCAGGAACATTCCACTATTGTTCATCTTCCTTTGGACTGCTTATTCTCTCTGTCACCTGTTCTGTGTTCACAGAGGTGAAATATTTGGTCAAAGCCACATCTCCTTAAAACCCTAGCAAGATAATCTGACTCCAAAACTCTCATCTGCTTTGTTTCTGTGTTACTTTAATTGATGAATTGCAGGGCAAAGCTACAGCATGCACTACTCAAGATGTGAATTGCAAATCCTAGTTTCTACAACCTGTAATCTTGTAATGCGTCCCTGAAAGGAGGTGTCTGATCAATCTGATAATCATTCTGTGAAGCACTGTATTATTTAGGAAGGGAGCAAGAGAGAAAATAGGGAACTACAAACCTGTCTGCCTTATATCATTAGCAAGGAAATTGCCAATATCTGTTATAAATGACATGTTAAATAGACACTTGAGTAATAATGATCTGATTGGACATAGTCAGCACAGATTTGCAAATGAGAAATAATATTTGACGAACTTGTTGAAGCTTTTTGAGGATTTTACCTACATAATTGATATGAACAGAGTATACCTGGATTTTCAGAAACATAAGGCCATAAGACTTCAAGGTACAGGAGCAGAATTAGGCCATTCAGCCCATTGAGTCTGCTTTGCCATTTACTTGTGGCTGCTATGTTTCTCAGCCCCATTTTCCTTCCTTCTCCCCATAACACTTGACTCCCTTACTAACCAAGAACCTATCTATCTCTGCCTTAAATATACTCAATGACTTGGGCTCCACAATAAGTTCCACACATTAACCTCCCTCGACCTGAAGAAATTTCTCCTCACATCAGTTGTAAAGGGTCATCCCTTGACTCTGAAGCTACAGCCTCAGGTCTTAGTCTCTCTTATTAGTGGAAACATCTTCTTCACATCTCAGGCCTTCCAGTATTCTATAAGTTTCAATCAGATCCTGCCTTATCCTTCTAAACTCTATTAAGTACAGACCCAGAGTACTCCACCGCTCCTCATATGACAAGCCTCTAATTCCTGGAATCATTCTTGTGAACCTCCCATCGACCTCCTCCAACGTCAGTACATCCTTCATTAGATATGGGGTCCAAATCTATTTACAATGTTCCAAATGCAGTCTGACAAGAACTTACACAGCCTCAGCAGCACATCTCTGCCCTTGTATTTTAACCCTATTGAAATTAATGCTAATGTTGCATTTGCTTTCTGAGGTGCCAACTGAACCTGCATGTTAACCTTAAGAGTATCCTGAACTAGGACTCCTAAGTCCCTTTGTCTTTCAGATTTCTGAAGCCTTTACCAGTTTAGACAATAATCTATGTCACTATTCTTCCTACCAAAATACATAACCTCACACATTCTCACATTGTATTCCCTCTGCCACTTCTTTGCCCCACTCTCCTCACCTGTCCAAGATTTTCTGCAGTTTTTCTGCTTCCTCGACACCACCTGTCGCTCAACCTATCTTTGTGGCATCTGCAAAATTGGCAACAATGCACTCAGTTCCTTCATTCAGATCGTTATTCTATGAAGAGAATAGTTGTACTCCCAAGATGGACCCCTGCGCCATTCCGCTAGTCGCCATCTGCCATCCTGAAAAAGACCCTTTTACCCCCACTATCTGCCTTCTGCCAATCAACTAATCTTCTATCCATGCCAGTAACTTGTCCTTAACATTATGGGCTTCTTTCTTATTCAGCAGCTTCCTGTGCGGCACTTTGTTAAAGGCCTTCTGGAAATGATGAGAGGCATAGATAGAATGGATACCCAGAGACTTTCCCAGGGCGGAAATGACTATCACACGGGGACAAAGTTTTAAGGTGATTGGAGGAAGGTGTAGGGGAGATGTCAGAGGTAGGTTCTTTACACAGAGAGTGGTGGGTGTGTGGAATGCACTGCCAGCAGTGGCAGTGGAGTCAGATACATTAGGGACATTTAAGCGACTCTTGAATAGGCTCATGGATGATAGTATAATGTAGGGTATGCAGGGTAGTTTGATCTTAGAGTAGGATAATAGGTCGGCACAACATCGTGAGCTGAAGGTGTACTGTGCTGTACTGTTCTATGTTCTATGTTCTAAATACAAATGGATAACATCTGTTGGCTCTACTTTGTATAACTTACTTGTTATCGCCTCAAAGAATTCGAACAGATTTGTCAGGCATGATCTTCCCTTGATGAATCCATGCTGACTCAGCCCTATTTTACCATGCACTTCCAAGTACTCTGCAATCTCATCCTTAATAATGGACTTTAAAATTTTACTAATGAGAGAGGTCAGGCTAACTGGCCTAAAGTTTCCTGTCTTCTGCCTCCCTCCCTTCTTAAACAGGGAGATTACAATAGCCATTTTCCAGTCCTCTGAGATCCTCCCTGACTGAAGTGATTCTTGAAAGATCACCATTATGCCTCCATAATCTCCTCAGCTATCTCCTTCCGGATCCTGGGGTGTAGTCCATCTGGTCCAGGTGATTTATCCACCTTCAGCCCTTTCAGCTTCACCAGCACCTTCTCCTTAGTGATTGCCACTACCCTCACCTCTGACCCTCATCTCTGGTGTCTTCCACTGTGAAAACTCATGCAAAGTACCTATTTAGTTCCTCTGCCATTTCTTTGTTCCCATGATTACTTCTCCGGCCTCATTTTCCAGGGGTCCAATGCCCACTCTAGTCTCTCTCCTTCCTTTTCGATATCAAAAACACCGTCTTGTAACCTTTCACATATTATTAACTTTCTTAGTCTCATATTTCATCTTCTCCCCCTTTATTGCTTTTTTAAGTTATCTTCTGCTGGTTTTTAAAGGCTTCCCAATTATTTGGCTTCCAACTAATTTTCACCACATTATATTTTTTTCTTTTGTCTTTATGCTCTCCCTGACTTCCCCTGACAGCCATGTTTGCCTCATCCTCCACTTAATATGCTTCTTCTTCCTTGGAATGTATTTCTGCGTGTCTCTTGAATTTACCCCAAGAAACTTCTGCCATTGCTGCTCCACCGTCTTCCCTGCAAAGGCTCCCCTTCCAATCAACTCTGACCAGCTGCTCCATCCCGTCTTCGTAGTTACCTTTGCCCAATTTTAATATCATTACATTTGATTCAGTTTCTCCCTCTCAAACTTTAGGGTGAGTTCTGCCATATTATGGTCACTGGCCCTCATCCTAAGCTCCCTAATCAAGTCTGCCTCAATAACCATCATAAAATCGAGAATTCAGAAATAGTAAGAACTGCCGATGCTGGAGTCAGAGATAACACAGTGTAAAGTTAGAAGAGCACAGCAGGCCAGGTAGCATCAGAGGAGTAGGAAAGTTGATGTTCCGGGTCAGGACCCTTCTTCAGAAACCGATTTCTGAAGAAGGGTTCCGACCCGAAACATCAACTTTCCTACTCCTCTGACGCTGCCTGGCCTGCTGTGTTCCTCCAACTCCACACTGTGTTACAAAAGCCAGAAATGCCTGTTCCCTATTGGGTTCTATAACAAGCAGCTCCTAAAAACCATCTCGTAGATATTCAATGTTTTCTTTTTCTTAAAATCCACTACAAACCTTATTTTCCCAGTCCACCTGACTATTGAAGTCCCTCCTGATTATCGTAATGGTGCCTTTCTCACATGGCTTTTCTATCTCCTGATTTATTTTCTTCCCCACATCCTGACTACTGCTAGGAAGCCTGTATACAACTCTCATCAGAGTTTATTTTGCTTTTTAGTTCCACAACTCCACCCAAACAAATTCTACGCCTTCCAACTCTATATCATTTCTTGCTATCGATTTAATTTCATTTCCTACTGACAAGGCACACTGCTCCCTCTGCCCATCTGCCTGTTCTTTCAATAGGACATGTATCTTTGGATTATTAGTTACCAGCCCTGATCCCGTTATAGCCACATCTCTGTGATACCCACAACATCATACCTGCCAATGTCAATCTGCTCTACAAGCTCAGTTACGTTGTTTTGTATACTGCATGCATATAAGTACAAAGCATGTAACAAGGTTCCCCAAAAGAAGCTGGTTCACACAATAAAAGCTCCTGGGATTGGAGATGAAGTACTGCCATGGTTCAAGAATTGGCTAACAGTCAGAAAACAGAACAATGGGTCATCTTCATGTTGGCAGAATGTGACTATGGGCGTACCGCTAAGATCAGTACTTGGACTGTTCACAATATATATCAATGATTTGGATGTGGGGAGCAAATGTAAAATTTATCAGATGGTACAAGGCTAAGTGGGCAATATTTGTTGTGAGGAATATGTAAAGTGGATTCAGGAGGTTTTGGATAGGTGTCGTGAATGGGTAAGAACATGGCATATGGAATATAATGTGGAAAATTGTGAGACTAATTACTTTGGTGGAAGGAATAATACACAGAATATTTCTTAAATGATAAAAGTTTCAAAAATGCAGATGTACAAAGAACCCTAGGTGTCCTTATCAAGAAGTCACTGAAGGCTAAAATGCAAGAGAGCAAGCTATTAGGAAGGCTAATGGAATGTTAGCCTTTGTTGCAAGACTACATTGAGGTCTTGTATAGAAGCTTGGTTAGACAGTATCTGGCATGCTGAGTGCAGTTTTTGTCTAGTTATCTCATGGAGAATATTAATATCATAGAGGACATGCACCAGATTTGATCCCTGGGCAGCAGGACTGTCCTGTGTGGATAATTGGGAGATCAGGCCTGCGTTCTGTAGTGTTTTGAAGGATGCAAGGTGATCTTCTAAGAAACCTACAAAATACTTAAAGGGATAGACAAAGTAGATACAGATAAGGTGTTTTTCCTGGCTAGAAAGTCTAGAACCGTAGGACAAAAATTAAAAAAACATCAGGGGTGCCATTTAGGGCTGAGAAGAGTTGATTTTTTTTTTACTCAGAAGGTTGAAATTCTTTGAAATTCTCTACCACAAAGGGCTGTGGAATCTCAGACTTTGAGTATGTTCAAAGTAGAGATTGATTAACTTTTGATTACCAGTGGCATAAAGGGTTATGGGAATGGAATAAGTAAAAAAAGGCATTGAAGTGTTTGATCAGCAATGATCTTATTAAATGGTGGAACAGGCTTGATGGGCTGAATGGCTTACTCCTGTTCCTATAAAGTGATTTCAAGACAGCAATTCATAGATTTCTAGTATTGAAAATATCATGGGATACTGCAGGAAAATTATATTGCGGGAGTAAATCAATTGCAACCTAGTTGAATGGCAAAGCACGCACAAGGGGCTGAATGGCCTACTCCTGGTCTTTTCCCTAAATTCCTATAATTGTAGGCTAACCCCTTAACAGGGCTCAGTTTTGGGGAAGCCTGGGTATTGGCCCCCATTTCACTGCACTCCTGCCAGTGTTATGCTGGGACTGCATCACAACAGCTGTTTAGTCCAAAAACTTACGCTTTATCACATCAACAACTTCTTCACAGTTCCCCTATCAACAGTACAACACAAAAGAGCTTCTAATAAGATTTTTCAATACAGTTAGTGAACTTATAGTTCCAGTTGCTGTGGGAAAATGCACATCATTCTGTAGCTGTTTTATTCCAGCCAAGTAAATTGATCGCTGTTTCTACGGTGTCAAGGTGACCAATAAACTTCCTCCACTTAAAAAACTCTACAACATGCATTCAATAAAAACAAGATTAAGATGAAAAGTCTCTAAGGTATTTCATTCATCCCCTGTGTTCTGCTCTCAGTCTCACACATGAGACTCATGAGCCACATAATAATTGGCTTACCATTATCTTTCATAGAATCATTGAATCATACAGTATAGAAGAGGCCCTTCAGACAATTGAGTCTGTACCACAAAAACTGCACTAAATCTACACTAGTTTTACTTTCCAGGAAACACTGCAGTACCTTTGTCACTGGAAACATCAAACATGCCTTTCTCAATCTCACATTCTACCACTTCAACTTTCATTGTCGATCCACCATATTCAATAATTCAAATTGTTTCAAAACTGTGCCCCACATGGCCATCAACACATTCTTACAATATCTTCCTGTTCCTCAAATAATTAATTGTAAATTATCATCATCTTGTATGCTCCCCACATGCCTTGACCAACTCTGTGATCCTCTGGCTGGATGTTCTTTCCTGAGCATTCTGTTTTTCTGACTCAGCTATCATTTACACCATAACACAATCACTGCTAAGAGATAGCAGGAACTGCAGATGCTGGAGAATCTGAGATAACAAGGTGTATAGCTGGATGACCACAGTAGGCCAAGCAGCATCAGAGGAGCAGGAAGGCTGATGTTTCGGGCCTAGACCTTTCTTCAGAAAAATATAAATGCAGTGGCCAGAACTTCAATGGAAGATAACTGAAGTCCTGTCTCCCCAACACCATTTTCTGAAGAAGGGTCTAGGCCCGAAACGTCAGCCTTCCTGCTCCTCTGATGCTGCTTGGCCTGCTGTGTTCATCCAGCTATACACCTTGTTATCTCACAGTCACTGCTAATATTGGTGCATGGTTCTCAACTGCCTCAGTCTTAATCTTTGGAACTCGGTCCCCAAACTTCTCCACTTCTTCCTTCACCTTTTGGAAATTTCCACAAGATCCTTCTCATTGATTAAGATTTCAGTCAGCTTTCTTAATCTCTTTCTTGAAGGCTCATTGTTAATTTTCTTTACATCTGTTTGTATACTATGTTGGGGTATTTCTTACTGGAAGTGCTACATAAATGCAGGCAGCCATGCCAAGGCACCTTAAGATTGATTTCGAGACATAGAGTCATAGGAATCTACAGTACAGAAAAGACCTCTCGGTGCATTATGTCCAAGCCAGTCAAAAACAATCAGCTCACTATTTAAAAATTGAAAGCACTGTGGATGCTGGAAATCTGAAACGAAAACAGAAAATGCTGGAAAAGCTGAGCAGGTCTGGCAACATCTAAGAGCTCTGAAGAAGGGCCACTGGACCTAAAACATTAACTGTCTTGACAGATGCTGCCAGATATGCTGAGCGTTTCCAGCAATTTCTGCTTTTGCACCTCTCTATTTAATCCAATTTTCCAGCACTTCTGTAAATCTGTAATGAAGTGTGATATGTTTGTGAACTGGATAACATTTCAATATATTTCCAGAGGATCTCTTGCTCACTGTATATGTGAAGAAGCACTTGTACAAAGAGAGTGTGTTGAGACCATACAATTCAGAAAGTATTATTCCATAGACTAGTTACATTTGTATCCATTTTAGGGGCACAAAATCGAATTGATAAACAAACAAACAACAAGTTAATCAAGTTTTAATTGTTAAGACTGTAAAACCACAGTAAATAGGAACAGGAGTAGGCCATTCAGCCCTTCGAATGTGCTCTACCATTCAATAGGATCATGGCTGGTCCAACACTCCTTAATCAAGAGTCCGCATATCTCAGCCTTAAAGATACAAAAGGACTGTCACAGAGAGGTCCATAAACACACAACCCTCTGAGAGAAGAAGTTCCTCCTCATCATAGTCCTTTGATCTTAGACTCTCCCATGAGGGGAAATATCCTGTCAACATTTACCCTGTCAAGCCCCTCAGGAATCCTATATATATCAACAGGATCGTGTCTCATTTTTCTAAGTTCCAATCAGTAGAGTCCCAACCTGTTTAGCCTTTGCACATAAGAGAACCTTTCCATAACAGATCATTCTAGTGACTTCCCTGAACTGCCTGCAATGGAATTACATTTTTCCTTAAATAAGGAGAAAAAAACAGTTCACAATACTCCAGATGTGGTCTCATCAGCACCTTGTATATTTGCAGCAAGACATCCCTACTCTTATACTCTAACTCCATTGAAATAAAGACTGATACTCCTTTAACCATTGTTGGTAAGAAACCGTTCAGGTTGCAGTTAGTGATAGTACAGTTTATGTTCAGACTACAGGTTTCAGACATGCTATAAAATGCCTGAAATTCTTGTGTTTTGGATTGCTATGAAGAAAGTTTGCTTCCCACATCAGTAGGTTTGAATGGATATATATATTCAACATTACATTTTTGAATCTTCCAAGGTACTACTCATTATAAATCATTGGATTTGTTATTTATACTGATACAATGCACTGCTGCAAAGGTAGAGCTGTGATTAAATTTGGTCTTTTTTTTAAGGCTACAAAGTCTAATTGCTATCATTAAATGTAGCCTGAAGCCACTTACTGTTTAATGGATATTTGATTACATTACTTTATTGGTTGAATTGTACTCATTAGTTTTAGGTTGCACTGCAAACGCAGCCTGCTTTTAGGATTCTTTAATAATAATGTATGGAGTATTATATTGATACATACTGGTTTAGAAATCAGATCGCCCAACGTACATTACACGGTTAGTAAAAACAGAACATTACCCAATTGGAAAAACCAACTCTTAAGAACTTAAGAATTAGCAGCAAGCAAAAGAGCTACCAGTAAATTAATTAACAAGGAAATGAAGGGCTAACAAATTAAATGGCTAAGCCACTTTTTAAAAAAAGGCTTAAGCTTCAGTTTATTTTGTTAATAACATAAGGATCAGCTGCTGTAAGGACAGGTTGGATTTACATTGAAAAAAAACACAGAAAAAAACCATTTAACACAAGCATCTCATATTCCATTTAAACTTTCTCATAACTCTATCAGCATTTCTGATATCCCTCATATCCTTGTCTATCTTTCCTTTAAAAGCATCTATAATTTTCACTTCAACAATTCTATCACTCTCAAAGAAAAGAAATTTCTTCTCAATTCCCTAATAAATTTATGATAGATAGTCATCTGGAAATCATCCTAATGACTAACAGTAAAAAGAGACTTGTGGAAATCTGGAAACATGCGTGAATGCTGTTTTAATGTCTTTAATCACAATTTCTGGGCCCCTTTAAAACAAAATCACGTGCAGAAATTTTAACATCCAGCTACATTCTCATAAATCGGCTACCAAAATCTGGCATGGACCAAAAACTGAATCTATTTGGTTGACCTTTTCTCATTTGCAGCCCTGGAGGTTGTGCTGATGTTTGGAAATGGGGGAAAGCATGAAAGAGTTATTAAATCCAAGCCCTGAGAAGTGAATTAATATAAGCAGCAAGATGGCCATTAACATAAAATGCTTTGCAATCATTCCCACTGGGTTTCCTGAATTGCTTATTCATTAGATCAAGACATTTTGACATGAGTTGACATATATGCTCATCTCTGAATGTATGGAACACAATGGTCTGACCTACACTTGAACACCACTGTTCCAGAAAAGGTCTAACAAAGTTTTGAAAAATCGCAATCACAATCTTTACACATTCTGACTGTTGTTTTGAAGACTGGCAAGTTCTGAAATTTGGTATGGCCTTGGTGCCAACTTTGTCAGATTTGCGAGCACATGCCTGTAATAAATACATGAGAAAACACAAAAAATTGAGCAATATCATTAAGGCATATCTGTATATTTGTCTATATATGTCTGAAATATTTTTCCAACAATGATGCCAGCTTCCTTCAGGCGTCAGATGCAGCTCGGAGGAAGTAGTGTTGCCTCTGAGGAGAACATGATTGCGATGAATAAAATTATGAGGGGATAGATAAGGTAGGCAGAAAGGAATGTTTCCTATTGGCAGAGGGATTCATGATGATGGGCATAGACTTAACGTAAAGCACAGGAGGTTTATAGGGGATGTGAGGAACTATTTTTTCACCCAGAGGATGGTGGAAATCTGAAACTCAGTGCCTGTAAGGATGGTAGAGATTGAAATCCTCATAACAACATAAAAAATATTTAAACGTGCACTTGTGATGCCAAGACTAAAAAATGGGATTAGAATAATTAGGTGGTTGTTCTTGACCAGCATTGACTCAATAGTGCAAAAGGCCTTTATCTGTGCTGTAGATCTCTATGATTCTATGTGTCGGAAGTCATGTTTTCATGTCCCACTCAAGAGGCTGAAGGGATGCTGTGCTGCCAAAGGTGCTCTCTTTCAGTTTAAATTGAAGTCTTGTATATGCTCCCTCAAAGGATTCCAAGACAGTAACTTTGAAGAAAAGCACTGGAGTTTTCTTTATTGGTCTGAGCAGCATTTTTTCTTCAATGCAGATAAATACCCCTAGGTTATTTGATCATTATTGAATTGCAATTGGTGGGAGTTTGCAGTATAAAGTTCTGCTGCTGAAATTCCTACATTACAACAGAAAGAATGCCTACATTAGCTGTGAAGTGCTTTGAAATGTCCTGAGGTTGTGAGAAGATGCCTAACTTCCATCCTCAGCCCCAACAACACATTTGTTTGTACCCTCAACCTGAGGCACATCTTTGTTCCTTATCTCAGCCTGAGGATCATTTTGGGCCCAGCATCTTGTCATTTCTACTTGTTAGATAACAACAAGCTGATCTCAGTGCACTCTAGATTGCCCATTGGCAGTCATGTCCCGCTCAATCCCTGGCGTATCTCCCACTTCACCAGACAATTACGTTCCCTGCTCCTGTGTTGCATTCTCTGATTGATTGCTCCACCCCTAAATCTAGTCAAGAATTAGCCATGAATAGAGACAATGTTATATTTAATACCATTAGTACCCATTATCGGGTGGTTTCTGAAGTTAAATGAATTTCTGATTTCATTAAATTAGACATCACTTTTAGTTGAATAATATTATAGTACAAATATCTATTGAGCTCTTTTATCAATGTCTTTCTCAACATACATTTCTGTAACCCACAAATGACAAATTTTAAAAAGGTGGAAAAAGGATTATTCATGCAACTGTGTCGTTTTATTCTGACTATCCTCAGAACTATCTAGGTTTAAGAGGAAGAAAGTTAATGCAAGAATAAAGGTTTAGATTTAGTTAACTTTGTCTTTAAAGGCATGATGGAGAAACTGGGCAGCAAACTAGGCAGGAAAAGTAATAAATAAGATTGATAATAATCAGTAGGCGTGTTCACTGATGAACAATCTAGACATGTATCTCCCTTGTTATACATTGTTATGTTGTCAATAAAGCCTGAAGAACAAATGAGCTAGGAACTAATTTTATATATGTATTCTGGAAGACCATATTCATGATTGCACTGGGGAGTCAGGTTTCTGTGTAACATGATATAGACTTAACATGTCTGCTAGCCAGGAAGCATAAGTTAGAGTTAAACAAAGAATATCCTTTCCAAAACTAAAATGTGGTTTCGTGAAACATCTGGGAACCAGAAGATGATCAGAATCAATCCCTAAAGGGTAAAAGTTCTACTTGTGTAATTAAACAATGTTGCATATGAAAAAAACTGACAGATTATGTAAAATATTAAAGAGAAGCCTACATGTAAGAAAAATAAGCTTTCATATAAAACTCAAAATTTGTTCTTTAAACCGCAAACAATAATTTTCAAGTTGACTTTGAGTATTCTATCACCTTGCAATTGAACATTCAGATAGCTATGATTCACTTAAGAGTCACATGAGTTAACTAAAACGTGTTGCATCATACTACAGTACTTATGTGATATAAAGGGCCAAATTTACCAAAAAAAATGACTCTATTCATTTTATGAATTTCAGGGAGGATTTCTCCCTGTGAGCTCTGGCAAATTATCTTATGCAATTCTCTGCTGCTCACCTCATAATGTATGCAGCACTGCTCTATTGTACCACTCTTGAACTATCTTGCAGTCAGCAGTATTGAAACTACACAACACTGTCATGCTTTTCTGGGATTTCTGCTCCAGATGGCATATTTAAAGCCCAGCTGGGCACCAGGTCAAGGACTTCTCTTCACAGCATACATAGTGGGAGGAAAAGCTTCTGAGGGCACATAGGTAGAATGAATGCCTTTTCTTTGGAAGTAGAATCTCATATTTGTATATGTATTGTCTCTTTATATCATCACCTACCTGATCAACTGTGATTGTAACTGCAGCTACAAGAATCAAGCTCCACATCTTAGAACCCTGTCTAAGGAAGTGTTACTCTTTCCTTCGTGCTCCTGTCATTTTTCAATGTGGGACCATTACATATTGCAAAGCGTTCAAGCGTTGAAAATGTTAACATTTATTGATTAAAACAAAAACTGTATTTGCTTCTAGGAATAAACACAGACTTCTTTCCTTTCAGGTCATAACATATTCACAGTCAATGAATGATCATTTCACCCAACTCAGTTCCATTGGAAGTAAATGTCAATTCAAATCACTGAAAAATGACAGCTTGGGATAGTCTTCAATGTAATGGGATGTAAAAGGCTTGGACAAGGAAGACCATCAAATATCTGGATCTTTGATATAGGAGACCTTATTGTGATGTTGGCAGCAAAAGCTATGTCACACAAATACAGTAGGAGATTGCAAGTTCTATATGATTACTAATACCTTGTGCACGTGCCCCCCCACCCACCCCCAACCCCATCTCACCCAAGTAAGGCAACATTGCACACAAAAGCACATTGTCAAATACTTACAGTTGAAGGAGAGTGGAAATCCGTTGCACTCCTTGGTACAGCTTATGAGATCTTGGATTGTCTTTGTGAATAGTGGGCTGCAGGTGAAACTTAATGTCACCTATGATCACTTGAACTTTACAGAGATAACTCTGATCAATTTGTAATGGTCAATGACACAGTCAAGATTGCTTGGGGCCAAGATTTGCATCCCACACAGTTGGTCACTGCGTGCATTTCACACGCAGGGTAATATGACCACAGGTGACTTGTGCTGTGTAAGTGTCTGATTAATTTAATAGCTCCTCGAGCTGCCTCATATCGTTCACAAGCAGAGCTCAGGAGTTCAGACAGAAAAGGAAAGACACTGCTGCTTCCAGGTGTGGTAGCAGCCATTTTCCTTTCACAATGTGCATTTATATTTCAGATAAGGACGGAAAACAACATAGTCACACTTTGCAGAATGATGTCACAGGCTCAGTCTGATATCAAGGTGACACCCTAAACTTTGATGTTCCTTTCTTCCTTGCACTCCCTGTAGACCCCACCTGTTTTGTTTTCTACACGTTTCTACCCAACTCTTTCAGTTAAGTCTTTAACTCTTGAGTTATGGACCTGCAGCTGCAGCATCCCCTGTCAAAGGTCGGATGATGGTGACTGTTGAAAGCCATTTGTCTTCTGCAGCAACTCATCTCCTAAAATACACTGCCTCCATCCACCCTTATATATTGAGTTGCCCAACCCTCCCATCACAATTATAGTCCTCTCTGCATCCCAGCAAGTTGCATCCAATCCCCAAAAGGGACTTCCCCAAATTGTGATTGCTCCTCATAAACACCCCTTTGACTTTCTGTGGGGACACCCAGGAGTGACCATGGTCCGAACTCCTTTGACTGACCCCGAAAGAGAGCTTTGATATATGTCTGCCCAGTGATGCAGTAGCAAATTGCATATAAGTGAAGGGAGAATAGGTATGAAGAGATGCTACTGCATGCAAATAGGTATCTCACCACTTGACCTCAGATTCCCAACTTGCTGTTAAAATCTTGGTGGAAAATCCAAGATTTTGTTCTCGATATTGGGAATGCCATTTTCTGATCTCACTATGTTTTTCCAACTGACCCATCTTTGCCCAAGTTGTATAGGAGCTTGGAAGATACAGTGCAATGTAAACTTCATAGTCAATGCAGAATATAAGTAAACTTGGCTTTACAAACTAATACATATATAGAAGTAAATCACAATTCCAATCCTTAGGTTTTCCTGGTTCATCAATTCATAGGGTTAGTTTGTCTGAAATTCCATTGAACGATGAACCACACACTTTTATGACTTTGAGCTCTTATTTATAAGCTAGGATGCTTTCTACTACACTCCCAGTCTTTCTGAAGTTCCTCTTGTGTTTATGTGCTCCTTTCTTCCTTGTTCCGTTTGAACCCTATGGAGGACATGTTCTTATTTTCCAGCACCAGTCGACCCTATCAAGGACACGTCCATGTCTTCTGACACCACTGTGTTTTAATTTCCCTGAGTCGGGAGTTGACAGTACTGAGATGTCATGTCCCACTTTTTGGTTTCTATGTCCTTCTTCTTGTTTTCTTTAAATTACATTATTCATTTAATTCAGTGATACCTCTACTCGTAACTGCTGTTTGACCTCCAGCCATCCTTTGTCTTATCTTCTACATTATATGACAAAGTGGTAGCTTGTACTCCTTTTATTATTCAGCTGTGGGGAAAATGGAGGAGTCAATCTTTCAGGTGTCAATCCTTGATAAAAATTGCAAAATATAGATGAAAATCTCATATAAAGGACCAGAAAAAAGTAAGATGGTGGAAAAAATACAGAAACATCAGCATGAGAAAGGAAATAGATCAGCTGTAAAGCTAAATGACTAAAATGCTAACAGAGCAAGGCAGTTGGAGACAATGTATGAGAAACGGTTTACATTTACGAGATTCAGAGAATGTATGAACAACTGAAGAGGTAGAAAATAATGCAAATAAAGGTGGAAGCATGAAATACTGGCAAAGGAGGTGCCAGCTGCCAAGGAGATCAGAAGAAGGAAAACACAAATCAGCTTCAAGTTGGTGTTCCAATAGTTTTGGTTTTGGGGCAACTTGGAAATTACATACCTTGGCTTTTAAAATTCCATGAGTTAGGTCTGGGTTTCTACTAGAATTGATTTACATTAAAACAATGTAAAAGCTACCATTAACCAATGTAATCAGGTAGTGTAACAAGATGTAATTTCCAATCTTTCTTTTCTCCCCTCTCTCCCTCTGTCCCTTCATTGTTCCTTTCCTCCCTCCTATTCCTCCTTACATCTTTTATTCTGTCCCTCACCAATTTAATTACTTTTGCTGAAAATTAGTACACTGTGAAAAATACATACTTTAACACATTGTCTATCTATGAGTAATCTGAATTTAAACAACTGAACATGAATTAAAATCCTAAACTATTTACTATTTTCATTGATATATATGTCCTGTTTTCTTATTAAATCAAATATATTTGATATAACAATCTTTAATTAATGCCTACTGGTGTACGAGAGAAGATTAGAACTATTCCTAACCAGTGCATTTGGCAGAGATGTGCAATTTTGAAGGAAAAATAATAAAAATTGCAAACGACACATACTAGTGTGACTTGTTTTGTATAATTCTGAACATCGGTACAGTATGATCAGAATGCTCAAATTGTATTTATTTTACAGTTTTTCTCTCTTGAGGTCTAGCTAGCTTTGTTCGTGGGCCCTGAGTTGGCCGAACTGGTCTTTAACTAATGTAAAAGTCTGCAGAAACGTGATATGATCTGCTTTGACTATAACTCTCTCACATTTAAAATACACCGAATCTCCACTCCAGGATCACCAGCTCCTCCAACCACCATAGAAACAGACATTTATGATTGTCTTGTTAACACATTTTTGAATTGGTCTCCTATATTTCAGGTTATCAAGGGAAAATACAGTTCTGGTGGTACGTTTATTGACTACAGAATTAGAATTAACAATCGGTCTTTCTGGATTTACAGTTTCTGTATTTCTTACTTTCCTGTGGTCTGTCAAAACCTCTAGCATGATTTAAATTTGAACTGACCAAGACAACTGGGCATTAAGAAGATTAAATAAAAATCGTGTCAAGTGACCATAGACCCAAAATTGGACATTCTAAATTGACACACAGCGTGAGAAATCAGACGGGACAGAAGATTGACCAAACTAAATTGAACAACAACCAGTAGCTATCAACTACAGAGAACAGTGGAAACCAAGCTTAAAAGAAGTCAGAAAGGTTCAGGTGGAACCAGTTACAACCAACCTGAGGTTGTGTATTGGAGCAGTATTGATCAGACTTTCTGGCACCTTGACTTCCAGCCGGTGCCTGAGGACCTGCAAGTTACACCTCCCCAGCATAGCAACAGTGAAGGGTGACAACATGACTCCACTAGATTGTTTGAACCCTGTTCACGACTCCATTGACCAAAGACCACAGAACATTCTAAAGGTCTGTGGCAAGGGGGATAAAAACATACACTTGTAAAAATTTGCAGCAATACTCATGCCAGTAGATGGTGCAGAAACCCAAGAAGATCCAGGAGTAGATCCACCTTGACCTGCCAGACTCACCGTCATGGAAAAGAGCCAGCTGTACATAAAAAAGGAAGAATAGTCCAATGGCTGAACTTAAACATGTGGATTGTGGGAGCAATATCCTTTCTCAGACGGATAGATGTAGATAAGGAGTAATTATTGTGGGAATTTGGGAAATGCTCACTTTTTTAAAAATAAAGAATATTTCGTAAATAAAATTGAGTTGAACTGCAAATTGAATTCTGTGTTCCTTTGTCAACCTCACTAACAAGAGTGTTTGCATAAAGTATTTTTAATACCTAAACTGGTCGAAGTGTCCAAAGCATGGACAACAAAAGGTCAGGTGATTTATTTGCTGTATATTAATGAGTATAACTTTATTATTCAATGATGCTGTAACTATAATATCTATTTACCTTTGCAGCTATTTCCATTGCGTGTGAAATGCACCATATCACACTTTGCATTTGTTGGTTGTGTAGAGATTGGGAGTTATGTTTGGCATGCGGGTGTTATCAAAATAATGTATGCAAACCTTTGGGTGAGGAATTCTTATCTGTAAGTACTTTGAACTGCAAGCTGCTTTGTGCTCTTTGCCAATTCTAATTTCACCTATTTTTTTCTCTTCCTCAGTTTGACACTTTATCTTGCACAGTGAACTCCTGGGAGGCTTGGTTCGAAAATTTAAGAGCCATGACCTGAAATTACTCATTAATTTCTTAGCCAGAGATATATTACAACTTCATTGGCTGACTGTACAGGTTGTGCATTCACATCTGTATTATTTTACTTGCACTTCCTCCTGGTGACTCTGTTACCAATGAACAAGTATCCGTTTCAATAAAAAAAACCGTAAATGTCTGAGAAGATGCTAATGCTTTGAATGAAACCATTTTCAAAAAATGGAGAGAATGTATGTAATATGATTGAAAGGGAGTATTTATTTTACAAAATGGTGGGAGAAATCATCAGAGGAACATTCTACTAAACAGAGTTTATCGTTATTAATTGCATAGAATCAACCTGAAAAAAGAAATATGAAGTTTTAGCTAGAATCCATTGAAGAAATACATGCATTTATTTAGCACGTCTCAAAGATACAAGATCTCCAAAGTGCTTCCTCATCAACAAATTAACTCATTTTCATAGGGCAAGGCTCTATATATAGCAATGAAAGAATTTCCTTTGGTGCTGAGTTATATGTTCAATTCTTGGAGTGATAAGGGTGCGATCACTTTAAAAAATTTAAGCTTTAAAATGAAGTTGAAGGCAAGTGTTAAGAAAGAAATAATGTTGTGAAAAAGTGCTTGGATAAATGTAATAGAAGGGCCACTTCTGACAAGGAAAATAAAAATCGCAAAATAGACACATACAGCATCTTCAAAACTGGCACTGCTGGAAGATATGTTACAAGGAGGAGAGCAAATCTTGGAAATTCACTATAAATCAATCAGGATATAATGAAGGAGGGATAGTTCATTAACCTTTCAGGAGGAAATTCTTCTTCAGAGTCTCCTTGACACATATGAAGAATTGCTTTCTTGGAGACTTCTAAAGACCATCATTCCAGATTTAGGCAATACTTAATACACTTGCCATAAAGTGATAAATAAAATTCATTAGTTTTTACTGAAGTGACTCTCCTTAGTCCTCTGGGTTTAAATATTTGATGATTCAACAATATAGTTTTGTAGTGGCATTGTGCTGTTCAATTTGTGGTATTAAATTACTATCGAATATACCATAACAAAATGATACTGTGTGGAAATGTAGTACCATGCTCTGTAAGATATCTATGTGCAATATATTCAAGGGTAAATAGAACATCAGTAGAATAAGATGATCCACTTTTCTAAGGGCAGTGCAGTCAGGAGCAGCAGAGTCAGACTTTGTCCCCAAAACATGGAGAAACTTGCAACTGTCACTATGAAAGCATGGTCAGAGGTAGCTGAGGAGCTGAGCAGCTGAGGCCAGTCTTGGATGTAATATATGAAGTGATTTCATGTCCTAATTTCCCGGTCAGGAAAAGAGTACTTTGGCTAACTTAGCTACATCCTGTAGTCTAAGCCACATGCTACGAGGGATCCAGCTCAGGACTATTAAGATTTAAAGAGAAATCTGACCACCTCATTTTTCATAGAATCGCTACAGTGTGCAAGTGGGCCAGTCGGCCCATCTAGCCCACACCTTCCCTCCAAAGGACATCCTACCTTGACCCACCCTCCTATCTGCAACCCTGCATTTCCCATGGCTAAGCCTGCACATCCCTGGACACTATGGGTAATTTAGCACGGCCAATCCACCTAACCTGCACTGTTTCTTTTTGGACTGTGGGAGGAAGTCAGGGGATCCAGAGGAAATCCATGCAGACATGGGGAGAATGTGCAAACTCCACACAGGCAGTTGCCTGAGGCCGGAATCAAACCTCGGTCCCTGGTGCTTTGAGGCAGCATTTTATCCAATCTAAGCCACAAGCTTTCTCATATTAATCAAAAACAAGTTTCATTGTATAAAAGTAATTAAACAAAACAAGCCATCTTAAGTTATAACTATGTAAGTTATGCAATCAATTGTATAGCTCAATCCGTAAATTCTTTTCCTTAAAAGAAACTTTAATGTTATTTACTTCTGTATGGCCAACTATAAGTATGCCACAGTCCCCTGCACACAACTTTAATTCCTTTCATCTTCAGTTATTTTCAGAAGTAGAATCTTATTTTTCTACTTCTTGACTGTAGATGTCTTTGTCTTTTGATTTGGTTTTTTTTCCCAGTAATTTCAAGCTAACCTACTGGTCGTTTATTTTCACAAACCTGTGTGGGGAGTCACATTCCAAATGCCCCACATCATCAGTGCAAGTTCATAGAGTGGAACCCTTGGTTGAGCTTAGAGGAAGATGGATGTGACAAAGTTCTTAGCATACTGGGGTTGGTCAGTGAATAAACTGCTTCAACCTTTTCCAAACCAACAGACTGAAGTTGAGTGACGCTATGCTGCACTGTTAGAGGCTTAGAACAGGCTGAAAACAAAGGTCTACTGTTATTCTTTTCTGCAGTACTGGGATAAATGTCAGATAATAAAGGTATCAATTACCTTTGTCCTATTTCTTTTCTCAGTCTTTTGCCACAACTTGAACTTGAACCAACTCACAGCTGAATCTTACAAATTCAAAGTGCAGGCAGTCCCTGGGTTCCATTCTGCAGGCCATTCACAAGTCGATTTGTACACAAGTCAGACCACAATGCAAGATAGTGTAAGCTAGCTGTTCGTAAGTACAGGAAATGTTTGCACGTCAGGTCTTTAAAATTACGCCCCTGTCTGGAATCACAATCGTAAGTAAAAACATTAGTAAGTCGAATGTTTGTAAATCGGGGACCCCTGTTTAATGCGTATAATTCCTGTAATTCAAGTATAATTCAAGTGGTTTACTCGAATACATCTCTTATAATCAGGGAGAATTAGGCTCTTTTCCCAATTTACGGTAAAAATGGTTCAGGATGGAAACTCAGTAGGATCTCCAATCCAACAAAAATACCGACTCTGGTCAATGATGTGTCTATTTTCTGCTTTTGCAAGCACTGGATTTTTGAGAGTCTAATTTTTCAACTAGTCACTGTTTTTGCCTTGCTTTTCAGTAGAAAAAGAAATCTTTTGTGTGGGTTACTGTTCTTTATTGCACTTTGGTTGGCTTAGACAACAGTACAGAAAACTGACCTTTTCAATCTTAAATAGGAGACAACAAGGTACAGGGCTGGATGAACACAGCAAGCCAAGCAGCATCATAGGAGCAGAGAGGCTGACGTTTCGGGCCTAGACCCTTCATCAGTTATTAGAACAGCTACTTTAATGTATAATGATTGTGACTGTGCAGGGGACTAACAAGTAAAAGATCAATACATCGCATCTCAAACAGTACCACATACCACAATGCTTGCCAGACACTCCACCTACCATAAAAAGTCACAGCACACAAAGTATTGGAATTCTGTCTCAGATTACTTGACAAACTTGTCATACATTTCAACACCAACCAATGCTCAGCATGTCCCCATTGTAACAAACTCTCCCTTCTACTTGAAGGACAAATGCACATCTCATAGGGGCATTGGTATGTTTTGGGTTATCTCATCATTCAAGCCAGAGGGTGGATGCTGGGCAAAATGAGCTATCTGTTGACCACTTGGCTTGTGACCAAGACACATGACACAACCATTAGGACAGCACGGTGACTGCCTCACAGCACTAGGGACCCAGGTTCAATTCCACCCTCGGGCGACTGTCTGTGTGGAGTTTGCACATTCTCGCCATGTCAGCATGGGTTTCCTCCGGGTGTTCCATTTTCCTCCCACAGTCCAAAAATTTGCAGGCTAGGTGGATTGGGCATGCTAAATTGCCCATAGTGTCCAGGAACGGGCGGCACA